>NW_014542362.1:737070-899142 GCF_000741045.1 Vigna radiata var. radiata | reverse complement strand
CTGTTTTAATTTCATTTTAAAATTTCCGCATTCACCACAAACAACCTTTCACAACCCCCCTCACTTCGTGTTAGACCTAAGACTCGAACCACTTTTGGTCCTTGAGAGACGACCTAGGGGTCATTCCCTAGCTATACTGCATTTCTCATATGCAATCAAATTTGTATGGGCCGCGACACCCATCAAGGACTCACTAGGGTCACTACAAGTTCTTGGTTATGCCAATCAAACTCTCAAATGCTCTAGCCACCTTCCAATGCATGATGAACACCATTTTGAGGCCATTAATGTGACAGTGTGTCTTAGTTTTCTTTGACAACATACTAATTTATAGTAGGACATAGGAGGAGCATAGGAGACACCTCAGGCAAGTGCTAGGAACCCTGGCCTAAGAATAATTCTTTGTAAATAAGAAGAAGTCTGAATTTGGGAGGAGGCACATCAAATATCTGGGTCACATGATTTCAAAAGTGGGGGTAGAGATTGATAAAATCTTTGAACAATATGATTTAATAAACAATAGTTAGTTATTTAGAACCGGTTAGTAAAAGGAAGGTTTAATTACTCAAATAGTCCTCAATTTTAGTGTAGAGTGTCTACTTGGTCCTTGGTTTTAAAAGAGTATCAACTTCGTTCACAATTGGTTTAATGTGCATCAATTAAGTCCATTCCGTTAATTTTGAAGTAACGGTGTTAACAATGTGGTGATGTGGTAAAACATTGTGATGATGTGGCAAAGCACGCTTAACAATATATTAAATAAAAAAAGAAAAGGGAAATATAGTAACATCAAATCCAAATAATATTTTCTTTATCCCCAACCAGAACGTGCCATATCATGATTTGTGCCACGTCATCTCCACCTTCATCATAAAAAATTAGAAACCCTAATTCTCCTATATTCCACGCTGCCTGCAACCATGCACCATCGACATCCACCGTGCCGAAAATCGCAAAGTCACCAACCTTTATCATCGCAATCCTAAATCACGCTACTCAAAATTCAGACTAATCACCACAAACTTGAAAACCCAGAAACAACCATCATGCCACCGGGTGTTGAACCACCAACAACCTCTAACGTGCAAGTAACCATATAAACCAGTAGAAACCCAAAAACAGAACTAGAGAGAACGCAAACCCAATCGTGAGACCACCGAGAGTATCTCCTTCATGCGCCACCATTATCTTTTTCCTTCAACCACCCAATATCTGCAAAAATCCAGAAATTCCAATTACCTTCATCGCGAATCAAAGAACCAAAAAATTACCAAATCACTTCACTAGAAAACCTAAACCGAGAATCCTTTCACCATCATTGTGACGCCGGCTATCGTGAAACCTCCATGCCACCACCACAAAGCCCTAATTTGAACCCAAACCCACCGTGAACCACCAAATCATACTGCCACGAAGAAACCCTAAATTGCAATCCTTTGTGCTTCCTTACACATCAACCATGTTCGTCTTCTCCACCAGATCACGACATCACCCTCGCTAGCCATCGTGCCTTCCTCTTCCTTCTATTCACACCTACACACCCAAATAACACAACAAAATATATTCGAACCACCAATCAAAACCTCAAAATCCCAAATTAGAAAACCAAAAACCTAAATCCCCAAATCGCCATGGAATCCTAATTACGAATCATTTTCTTCTTTGCACAGTTCGAACCTTCAATAAGTCATCTCTATCACCAACTTGCAAAACCAGAAGACCTAAGAACTCAAAAGACCATTAATTTGGGATTGATTAAAACCCTAATCCCAAATTTCTACATTAGAAAGGTGTAGTGGGTTACATGTTGGAAATGTGTTATGCCATATCTCTACTTTTTTTTGGCTTAATACCTCTTATGGTCTCTATTTTTGTCAAGTGCGTTTACTTTGGTCCCCATGTTTTTTTTCTATTCAATGTTGTCCTAAAGAGTGTTAATTTTGTTCAATTTGGTCCTTTTTACTAACGCCGTTTAAATCGTTAACGACCAACTGTCCAGTTGTACAATCAATGACACATCACCCATGACACGTCATCATCATCTCCTACCTCCAGAAACCCTAATTTCCCCTTACACAAAAACCCTACTCACCACCTAACCCTAACCGCCGTCGCCACGGTCACGACCAGCCACCATCTTCTCACCTCCATCATTTTCTCTGTCCAACAACTACCCAAAAACACCACCCATGGCCACCTACCAGCACCTTCATTGGCGCTACTAGTGCATCCAACAACAACCACCACAAAATTCATTATCGCAAATCAAATGAACCTAAAACAAAAAACCCCAAGTTCAGAAACCCTAACATTCCCAATTTGAACCCTCATCCCCCACTTCGCAAAACCCATACCTACAGGGAAGAACAAAATCCCTAACCACTCGCAAAACAGAGAAGAACCAAGAATTCCCCAAATCATTTTTAAACAAAAATCATACATTCCAATTTACAAAAACTAGATAACACAACAAAAACCCCCAAATCGAAACCCTCAATCGCTATGGTGGCAACGCAAACTGGGAAGAAGATGATGGTGAAGGCGCGCGATGAAGATGGTTGCGCGTGGAGGTGGTCATAGCAGCGTCATGGTAATGGTCTTCTGGGTTTCGTTTGCAGGTATGTGGTGATTGTGGTGGTGGCCAGAGGGTTTAGGTGTGGCGGCGCTAGGGTTAGATTTTTAGAAAGAAAGTAGGGTTTCTATTTTTGGTTGGGCTGAAGGTTGAAGAAGATGGTGATGTGACTCTATGTTTTGTAATGAATGAAGGTTGTTCAATCTAGTCCTCGTTTCTGTTAATTATTTTCGAATGTGGTCCCGATGATGATGACTGATCTAGTCCACGTCAAAACATAAATGACAGTTCACTCTCTAATTGCACATGTGAAGATCTGGCCGTTAACGATTTAAACGACGTTAGCAAAAAAGATCAAATTGAACAAAATTTACATTCTTTAGGATAACATTGAACAGAAAAAAAACATGGAGACCAAAGTGAACGCACTTGACAAAAATATGGACCATCAGGGGTATTAAGCCTTTTTTTTTTTCCACCTCATAACACGGTTAATGTCATTACTTAAAATTAACGAAATAGACTTTATTGATACACATTAAATCAATTATGGATGAAATTGATATTTTTTTAAAAACAAAAATCAAATAAACACTCTATGAGACTACTAGAGTAATTAAACATTTTTTTACTATTCGGTTCTAAATAACTAACAGTTGTTTATTAAATTATATTGTTGAAAGATTTTATTATCTATAAAATTAATTCAATTAATTTGTTCACAATTATTAAATCTTTCTTACATTTGTTTTTAAAAGTTTTTGAAAATACATTTTAAAATTTCCTTCGCAATTTGTTTTTAAAACGTATATATTTGTATTCTAATTTATAAAAAACGGATGTATCATGTTTTTAAATAATTTTTTTAGTGAATCAAAATGGATTAAATATTTTTTATCCAGTTAAATATATAATTATTTCATCGCCCTACTTTATTCCAAGAAGAAACACGGTTACTTATGAGTGTCAGTTATTATTAGTTAATATTCATTATTACTAGTCTCCCAGATTTAAAATACTTTATACTCAAGTTAACATACATAGATAACTATAAAAAAAATCCCCATTTTTACTAAAATTTTCCTACATGAATTGTCACCGAGTAATACGAATTGTATCAGGAGTTAATTATTTCTGATTTTGCAAAGTAAATAAGTATATTTAAAAAACACCTTTTATTTTTACTTTTACAATAAAAAATCTAAATACATAAAATTACAAGTGACAAATGGTTTAAAATATAAATATACTTTAAAACAACCAGCACATTTTAAGTAAAATTGGCATGATTTGATTAAATAGTATTTTTTTTTATATATTTGAAAATTCTGAAAGTTATTTTAGATTTTGACTAATTTAACTGCAAGTCAGCTAATTTATTTAAGGAAACAGTTATATATAGGTGAATTCATTCTATATTGTTCTAAATATTTAATGTAGTCATATGTTCAAAATTCAAATTTAAAAATTTTAGTTAAAATGAAATAATCTTGCAATCTCTTGTCAAATACACTAATATTGTACTAATTGACAGTCAAAGGGGAGAACATTATAGCTGAAAAACAAGATATTCTGAAGAAACACAGTGATGAGGAGACAATAAAGGATATACAAAGGAATATCTGCTTAAGTTTGAAACTTGGACATCTCTTCATTACATTCTTAGTTTCACTTCATCTTCTTTCTATTTGGAAGCAACCCAACACAACATTACACTTTTAACACAGATCTGTTCCTTTTTCGGTACTTGGGAATATTTGGCTTCATTCTTGTGGAGCTTTCCTATGGTATATATATATATATATATATATATATATGCTTGAAGAACTATGGAAAACATATCTCAGCGGAATGCGTGGTCGTAATCATGATAGCGGAAGTTTTTGTATATGAAATGAGCCAACCACCGAGAGAATGCAAATGATAGTACTGCTAACACAACCAATGAGTNTCTTGTTGCCACTGACATTGTACCTTGCTTCATGGTTGCCACAATCCCAATTGAAGCAACAGATATGATCTGCAGCATTACTTCAATCACATTCAGGCTTTTGTATGCAGAATTGCAGCTCTTGCAGTTCACAACATGGGACCAGTACCTGTTCAAATTAAATTGTAACCAACAATGTCAGGAAGCAGCAGGGTAAGAGGGGTAAAGGAAGCACCTGCCCCACCCAAAAACAAGCATTCCAAACAAGAGAAAGAAGGGAATCAACTATTTGTTGCAATCTATTTTTCCATCAATTGTTCATGTGAATCTTGGCTAATTGATGGGAATTCACTGTCCACATGACCTATGACAAAGAACTGTTCAAGCAATTGGAGAGCACCAAAGTCAAATGGGTACCAACTCAAAACGGTGATCAGGTACTAAAATCCTTACCGATGGCTTATATGTAACTGAAATTAATCAGAATTTGCTGTGTTGTCAGCAACTTGAGAAAGGGTTCAAGGTTATTTTTGAAAATAACATATGCATAAAGGGCTGAACCTGCAGATTGGATATTATAAGCCTCAAACCGGAAAAAGTGCTTATAATTAGTGATGTGCATTTCATGGAAGATGAAAGCTGATGCTGGGGTGACTCAAAGAATAGTCAAAGTATTGCATTTGAGTTTGAAGAAACAATAGATGATTCGCATGTTTGTGGCACAAGGTTACTTTTTTATATCTACCAAAGAAGAAATAAAACAACGTGTAACATAGCAGTGGGTGAACCTGCCAGTTTTGAATAAGTTGTTATGAAGGAGAAATAGCTGAAATGCAGGAGGAGCTGTCCATGATTTAGAGAAATCAGACATGAGAGCTGGTTTCAAGAGATGTCATTGGGTTGAAATGGGTGTTTAGAAAAAACATTTCAACCCTGGTGGCTTTATAAACAGGCACAAAGCAAGATTGGTGGTTACAGGCAATTCTTAAACATTTGGAACTGACTACTCTAACACCTTTGCTCTCTAGTGGCAAGACATGACACTAAAAGGCAAAACGGGTGACAATATGCACGTCTAATCTGCCTTAAAGGCTTTTTGCAAGAAGAGATCTATGTTGAGCAACAAGAAAGTTCCGTGATCAAAGGCCAAAAAGACAAGTTCTACTTGCTAAGAAAAAGCCTTATATCAAGCCCCAAGGGTGTGGTACAACATAATTATTGATCATCTGTTGCAATTGGGTTTTCAAACAAGCCTATCTAAAGCTACATTTATGTCAGAGCACACTTTTATATTACGTTTCTTTTTTGCTACTTTGTTACATTTCTTTATCTCTAACTAAAAAACTTATAGATCCATAACAAATTTACCCTTTTAAAGGTGTCAACTTGTAAATAATTCCACACATCGAAGGACTAATCTGTATAGACTTTTTCATGGACAAAGCAACTGAAGTTGCCACATCCAGTGACCAAATGGTATACCAACTCGTTATAATTCTTCCCTTAAAACATATTGAAGGAAGAAGCAAATCTATTTGAAATATACTAAATGGAAACTTCCATGTTCAAATGCAATCTTATGAGTACCTGTCCAAAAGCTGTTCTCTAGGAGGTGTTGAAGGAAGAGCTCCAATATATTTTCCTCTCCATTCAACCTGACCACCTGCATACTTCTTTAACCACTTTCTGTAACTAATAACAAGGGCATCTGACTTTGTTGGAACAAAACAGGCTTTTTGCCAATTGTTTGGACCAATATCCATTATTTTATGTTCCTATCAAAAGAATTCAAGAACCAAATATGAGGAGTCAAACTAAACTAGACATTTCTTAGCTATGTAGCACCAAAACTAAGAAAATAAAACAGCCAAGAAAAGAATAAAGACAGGTACCCCATTTTGGTTACATGAGGTAGCAACTGGCTGTTCATATTAGCTTTCTCAACATTGTTAAGTAAAATTATTAACCCTTTTAAGAGATATTCAATCATAGCAGCTGAAGCAAATGTAAAATTATAAATCTGCAGATTGCATTAAAGAGTTATTTCGCACTAGACAAAATCCTCCATCAGTTCGACCAACAGAAAATTAATTCAGTGCCGAAAAGTCCATATGTTCACCAAGGCTTAGAAAAATTAGTTTGAGACTATTCAAGTTAGAAGAACATAAATTTCATCAAAAACTAAAATTTCTGATACTGACTGAAACTTGGGTGATCAATCTGTCACAGTTAAAGAAACTAATATAAAGAATCAATTACAGATATTAAGAAAAGAGATTTCATACATTAATAACCGACCACAAATTCAATGATAAAGTCAAGCTGTCAGCTACTATGTATAACAAGCATTTGTGTTGAAAACATCATCTACTAATATTTTGATCAAATCTTTTGTTGCAAATGTCCATGAAAGTTAATAAACACAGACGCAAGCTAAATAAACTAATCCATTGAAAAAGTTATAGTTACTAAATTTTAGATTGCTAATATGTAATAGTAACTACTAATATGTTTCTTTTATTGTTTTTATGGGCAAAAGAGATGTAAACCATAGGATTCGAGTAGGATGAATAAAATGGAAGAGTACCTCGAGTGTTACCAATGATAAAAAAAAAGCACTACTCAAACTTCAAGGAAATTTATGTGTATAATAAGACTTCCAACAGAGCATTATAACATTGTTTAGTTCATGTAACGAATACTACCTAGTGAAATAAGTTGTTGCAGCTCTATGTGATTACTTTGTTTAGTATAATATAACCTATAATAATTTGAAGCGGAAAAAACGGAGACTAATGGAACTGATTAGTTAACAGGATAAATAGTTTATAAATTATGATAGGAATTACCTCAACATGGAGGAGATATAAATCTGAATCTAGAATCAGATTTTGTCCTATATGAAATATCCATCGTGGTACAATTTTGTCCATCCACTTTCCAAAGTTTCTTGGGAAGCACCATATTAATCTACTTTTACCAGGACTAACCGGAACACAGATAAAGATTAAAGCCATCTTCTTCTGAGCTGATGGTTTCTGCATAAAGTTGAACACACATCATGCAACACTTGAAGAAACTGCATACTTACTGTTTCTTACCAAACGATAGATCTACTCAACATGTTACCTGAGTTTCACCAGATTCGGAAGGTTTATCTGGAGTATATGCATAAAAAATGCATGGTGGAATAAATTTGCTTTTGCTCCAACCCTGATCTGCTATAAAACCATTGATATCTAACTTTTCAACAAGCAATTCAAGTGGCCTGCCCCCTTCTCTATCAGCTTTCACTGTCAATAAGCTCTACATATGTAATTGTCCTATATATAGTAAATTGAAAGTTACTCAAGTGAAGAAAGATATATCTTACATGCCTACCTTTTGGTTCTGCAGTACGCATTAGTCCATAGTGTGCATATGGAACATGTGCAGGGTCCATAAGATTTTCTGTCAGTACTTCATACCTTGAATTGCATAATCATTTTGTAATTAAGATACACAGAGAAGGGAATATGGCTGTTATTTATGATGTTAGGATACGATATGTATATCGAAACGACACATGTCTTTGTCAATTCGCAATAAGAAGGAAAAAAATAAAAATAGAAGTGGTTCATGTAAAGAAAGTGAGGCACATATCATACCCGTAAGGAATGTCTCTGTTTCCCATAAATTTAGTAAAAGATGGATCATCTATTTCTGGTATGTATGGGGGCTTTTCTCTTGTAAGAATATCTTTATATTGAGGATCAGTATTGGGCCAGAACCACAATATATCATTCTGCACCGAACTTGGGTAAGAAGCTACACATGCTTTTTTGGACGTATGAATCTGCACAATTTCTCAGCAAAATTTAGTGGCTATCAAATTGTCCCATCTGCATCTATATTTAGCTAGCATATAGAGAGCAAAGAATAAACAAAACTTCTAAACATGGGGTGTAAATGTTACGCACTTTTAATTTATAGGGTCATGAAAAGCAAAGTACAAGTCTACTGAAACATAACAGCAGATCAACATAAACTCACTAGACACTACTCATGTTCCACGAATCAACATAATATGGTTACACCTTCAATGTTTTGCGTTCCAAAACATGAAACTGTGACAAGCTAAAATTAGCCACCAGGAAAAGAGTAAATGGTGCATGCAAATCAGAATCTTTTGATTGCAAAAGGGGCTGAAGAGTAAGCATTTTCCAGTATGTTCTGGATACGTAGGAAAGGAAACATAAAAATGCGCTGAATTTAGAAGTGATAGTACAACAACATTCATCAACTACAATTTATGATGAAGAGCAATTACCGGAGGGCCATCAGGTGGTGCCTGAGGAATGAACTTGCATTCTCCTTTGCCATTGAAACACCAGCCATGGTACACACACTGCAGTCTGCCCCATTGATCAATCCTTCCCTCAGACAAGGGTGCTAATCTGTGAGGACAAGCATCATCTTGAACCTGCCAAGCACCCTCATTCCTATCCCACCACACAACCACATCAATGCCCAACACCCTCTTCCCATGAGGTTTCCTCTTGTCCAGGTCACAAATTGGCATCAAAGGGTACCACTGAGAGTACCAATCAAACTTTTCTGCTTGCCCTTCAAATTCTGGCTCTGCCTCAGGTTGGTTGCTGGATTCTGTCAATGGAGGGGGCGACAAGGCAGTGAAAAGCTTGGATTTTGAAATCCCCCCAGAAACCAAAGAAATATGTGAATTCACATGGTTGCTGAAGAATATGGATTTCCTAAAAGAGGTTGGTCTTTCTGGTGCTGTTGGGATGTAAAGTGTGCCAAGAGAGAAAGCACACACAGCTTCCATGTTCCTTCCTGCAAACAATGAACAAGAGTACAAGAAGAGATGAAAGTAGCTAGTTAATACACGATGGACATTCAAAACTAGAGGCTCTCATGTTCTATGTTCATTTTTATGTGATGATGAAATTTTAGGCTCGTTCCAATTAGAAGTCCATGTGTTGCCACTTGTCACCATCAACCAAGTGATGTTGGCTTTGTTGAACTTCAGTTTACTCTGTAAAATGCACCTTATCACTTGTGGCATTTGATGAAAGATGACAAAGCCACGTGGATGATGAAGAGCTTTGAATGGACAAAAACAAATGAAGGACAAGAATCACTCATCTGCATCGTTAAAACGTAAAATTCATCTTTGTAACTTTGAAAGGTGTCTGTTACTAGTTACAATTAGTTGCCATTTAAATTAACATACAATGATAAAGAACGTCTTAATTATATTTATTTATTATAATTATAGCAAAAAGTGTCGCCTAGTATTATTTATTGTACCAGTATATATAAATATTTTAATATTTATAATATATTAATCTTAATTTTTTTAAATTAAATAATAATTATTAAAACTGAAAAATATTTTAAAACTAAAATATTTCCTTATAAACTCATTTAAATTAAAAAAATATTAAGTAAATATTCTCTGCGCCCCCTAACCCAACCCTCTTATTTTGGAGTCACACTTGAAGGGGGAAAAGGAAAACATTAAAACTCAAAGAAAAAAAAAACAAGAGATTATGAAGTTTCATTGATGTTATGATGACCCCATATGAGTGTTGAGGAGAAAACAAAGGATAGATAGAGGGAGATCTGTTTCAGTTTGAAACTTCAACATCTCTTCATTACATTCTTAGTTTCACTTCACGTTTTTTCTTTTTGGAAGCAACCCAACACAACATTATACTTTTCGCACAGATCTGTTTCTTCTTATCACTGTCAAAAAAACCATCTCTTCGTTCACCACTGCCAGGTACCGATTTGTTCTGTTTTTCCTCCATCGCTTCATTCACAATTGACACCTGATAGTGATGCCTCAACTCGTTGCTCTTCTTCCCATTATTTTTGTAGCTATATCTATCCACACCCTTCTCACCGACACCACCCCTTCTCCATATCCACTCATTATACTAATAGTAATCTCCATTTCAGTCCTGCCCTTTTCTTTTTCTCCCTTTGGATCCCTCTTTTCTCTCTTAAAGTTTTGTTTTTGGAAGTTATTCTGATATAATATTTTCTAGGAGTTGATGGGGTAATCAGTTGCTGTGTGGATCAGTTTCCCTTTTTCGTTCTGAATTTAGTTGTTGATAACTTTGGGCATCTTATGTTAAGAAAAAATATCATCTTTTTTATTCTAATCTTCCTTATTTTTGTAATACAATGACAGGGATGATAACTTAAAGAAAGAATCTGATATGGAGGGTGATCTTCAAAGGACTCGATCTCTGCGCCTAAGTCGTAGAGGAGACCGAAGTAATCAGATTCCTGCTAAAGGTGAGGAAGGTTTGTTATAAACTGATTCCGTTCTTTTATCTGTTGAGGAATCGTTCTCTTGTTCTTTTTGTTTCTCTATTAGGTGATATTACAGTGTGGGAAACGGGTATTTTGGAACTGACAAATAAACCGTGTTTGTTTGTTGGTGATGCAGATGTTGATGTGAGTTTATTTTCTCCGGGGAGGGTATCTCAAGATTACCCCATGAAGATTGTTTGGAAGAAAGGGTTTATTCGATTGGTTCTTGTAGTCGGGATCTTGTGGATGTTATTAATTCTTCTTGCATTATTATTTCATATATGGTCATGCCAAACAACTGTCTCTGTTTTATCAGGTTAGTAAACTTTATTACATTTGGTTACTTCATGGGAATCTTCTCAAGTTTATCTCTTTTTTTTTGGTGAATATGTTTATCGCTTATTGATAACTCTTCTTAATTGTAATAACACAGACTCTTCATCTATCTGACTATTCTTAATGTGATATTTTGGGAGTTGGGTAGAAGGGAGTAAATCGCATCATTTTATATTTTAACTTGATTTTTCTAGCTGTCTATGTCTGTTAGTTTATTGGTTCCTTGGACTAGAAAAACAACAGGTAAAGAACGTTTCTTGCCATTTATTGTGATGGCATTTAAAAGAAACGGTTTGCAAATTCATTTTTCAATGTATATAAGGCTAAGTTTTATGTCTCTTTCTCTCATATCCGTTAGTTGTACTAGTAGCATAACTTTTTTGCAGACAATGGATTTCGAAGGTTAGGAACACTCTTATTTCTAGGTGAATATAGGAACAGTATATGTATCTAGGTACAGAAAGTTGAATTTAATGTGATGTTCTCTTGTTATGTTTGCCTATCTTTGGTATTTTGTATTCTCTAAGGGGAAGTAGGGCTGCAGTTGTCTTATATTTTATGTATATTTAGATAGTTGAAACTCACTTTGGAAACACAAATATCTTAAATTTGGTTGGTATACTTCAAGAATGCTTGTATAGTAGAAATTTTCATTGTCTTTTTTTTTTTTTTCAGAAATTTCAACACCATGATAACATTTCTGAATACTATATCAATTTTCTGCTTAACCTGCAGCTATGTGTAACAGAGATAGCAAGGTTTATACCATGTTAGACACTATGGGACTTGTATCAAAAGATTCAAAACCTCACAGTAAGATTTTAGCAGTTTTGTCCCCATCCTTTCTTTTTGGTCTTCGCCAAGTGGTATTTATGTGTTTGATATTGGTGCTACCTATATTCATTAGGATGTCCGATTCCTGTTTCCAAAAACCCTGATAGAATAGATATCCCAACTGGAAGAACTCCCAACGAAATTGTCAAAAATTTGTCATATGTTATGGAAGATGAGTTTCCAAGTAATGGAGCTGAATCATCTCCCTTGTTTGGAGGTCATCCAAGTTGGAAACAAAGGGAGGAAAGTTTCAAACTAAAGTCAAATATGAAGGTAAATTAATTAGCATTATATGATCAATTTCATTTTAGCTGCAATTGCTTTATGATTTTGTAAGATTATGTTGTATTTGGCTTGTTGCCCAATTAACGAGTCGTGTTTTCCCATGTGCTCTGCAAACTAGGTGCATTGTGGATTTATCCAAGGTGGTGGTGCTGAAATGGAGCTTGCGGACATAAAATATGTAAAGAAATGCAAATTTGTTGTTGCATCTGGCATCTTTGATGGCTATGATTTACCGCATGAACCATCAAATATAAGTTTCAGTTCAAGGAAGCTTTTTTGCTTTCTTATGGTAGTGGATGAGGTATCTCTGAAATTCATGAGGGAAAATGGTACTGTAAAAGAAGACAATTCTGGTGGAAAATGGGTGGGAATATGGCGGATTATTCTTCTTAAGCATCCTCCCTATGATGAACCAAGAAGGAATGGGAAGGTTCCTAAAATATTAACCCACAGGTTGTTCCCTGAAGCACAGTATAGTATTTGGATTGATGGCAAAATGGAGTTGATAGTTGATCCATTGCTAATCCTTGAGAGGTACTTATATCTATTTAAGTATTTTATGCCAAGTGTTTTCTGATAAGGGTACCATTTTAAATTTTTTTTTACCTGAATAAACATTTAAATTTTATCCTTTGTTTAGGAAGAGATCTCAGAAGGATAAAAGGGGCTTGGCGAGGAGGCATTTTATATTTAATTTGATACATTTCAAGTGGTCATTAGTTACATAAAAACCTTAATGGATGTCTTTTGTGTTCCCATTTTTCTCTTACTTGGACCTTTTACATTTTGGAATGAAGAAGTTGATACATTATAGACACAGAATATTCGTTTGGTAGGGACTTTCTTGTGATGTGTTTGTAGATTTGCTTTAGGGGCTTACTTGAAACTGATAAAAATTGTGCATTCTAGCAGAATGGATACCTTTTTTCTTATTCTTGTAGTTATCTGGGTTATGTATGTTTATTTGCAATTGACGATACCTGTGGGTACAACAGCATTACTAGTTCCTTTTGAAAGCTAATTCGCAATGGTATTTGTCTCCAATATATAAAACTGGGGACAACTTTGGCTGAGAACATCTATTTCAACCAACAGAGGACAATGAAATATTGGCATACATTTTTCCATTGTAGCTTCATGTTAAGAGCATATACTGTTGCAATGTTGATAAACTGCTGACCATATTTGTGCATGCTTTTCTGTGACTCGAGGCGATGATAACCTTGTAATATTATATTAACTGTGCAGATACCTGTGGCGAGGGAAGCATACGTTTGCCATTGCTCAACACAAGCATCACCGTAGCATATATGAGGAGGCAGATGCAAACAAGAGGCGAAAGCGATATGCTCGACCCCTTATTGATCTTCACATGAAAATCTACTATTACGAGGGAATGAAACCATGGAGTTCAAATAAAAAGACCATTAGTGGTAAGATAGGAAACATGACCTTCTGGTTTTATTTTTTATTTCTACTGTTTGATTTCAATTTCAATTATTTTGGTAAGAGTAAACAAGATCACTTTTATCCTTACACATTGTTTTGTCATCTTTATCTTAATTTTCTAAATTTTTTCTAATTTACTCCTATACAATAACATTGATGACAACAATAGCCTTATTTCAATAGTCCAGGTTGACTGCAGGGATTACATGTCACCATTGGGTTCAAGGATGTTATTCTCACCATAAGATCCTTTTCAATAATTTCTGTCAATGTCCTGCTTGTTTTCCTCTTTACATGAATAAAATTTATGTGATTTACTCACCTTCGTCGTTGCCTCTAGTTTTCTTTTTTGCTCATATTGAAATCATCTTAATAGTTTTTATGTTGTCTTCCCGAAAGGTCTTGCACCAAAATTTTCTTGTGTAGAATTATTCCATACCATCTTGTTCTTATATAACATTCATCTTATCATTCTCGTTTATTGTGCTCACTTTTTTCTCTTGTCCTGTTGAAGTCCAACATTCACACAGTTGGTTGAACAGCAATATTATAAAAATTTTCTTCTATGCGTTATTGGTACTTTGTATGTGTTAGATACCAGATAAAATAAGAAAATAAGAGGAATTAAGAGAGTGAAAAGTAGAAGAACAANAAATATGGAAGTGCAATCTATCTATAGTCACTGTACTGGTATACTCATCAGTACAAGATTGCACCCAAAAAGGGAAACCCCTGCAAAAGAAGAAAATCAGAGAAGGATATTCCTCTCTGCCCTGTAACTAACGTCACTATCCACCCAATGATTGCCCCCCTCACACCTCCAAATCCCCACCAATATACTCCCCTCCCCTCTCAGCAAGACACGTGTCCAGTTAGTTACACCCATGTGTCTCTGGTATACTCATCAGTACAAGATTGCACCCAAAAAGGGAAACCCCTGCAAAAGAAGAAAATCAGAGAAGGATATTCCTCTCTGCCCTGTAACTAACGTCACTATCCACCCAATGATTGCCCCCCTCACACCTCCAAATCCCCACCAATATACTCCCCTCCCCTCTCAGCAAGACACGTGTCCNGTTAGTTACACCCATGTGNCTCTTCCACATTTCCCACTTTGCCCTCANCTCTACTTTTCCTTCTTCTGTAGACTTGTGTAACCTTAGGCCCATCAATTCCCTCCCCAACCAGCAATACCTTGTCCTCAAGGTGGAAGTCTGGGAAGGCCTGCTTCACTAATTCAAACTCTTCCCAAGTGCTGTCATGTTGTGGAAGGTGCACCCATTTGATCAANACTTCTATCTTCCCATTTATGAGCTGTCGCATAGCGAGCACTGATTCCGGCACCACCTGTAACTCCCATTCCTCCGTAAGCCCTGCCGAAAGTTGCTGGCCTGGAATACTAGTTGGAGGTGCCCTTTTTAATTGGGACACATGGAAAACCGGGTGCACACGCGAATATTCCGGGAGTTTGAGTTTATACGCCACCGCCCCAATTCTCTCCTCTATCTCAAACGGTCCATAAAAACGAGGGCTCAACTTCTCATTTTCTTTTCTTGCCAATGAACGGAACTTATATGGCTGAAACTTCAAATACACCATGTCACCGACTTCAAATTCCACTTCCCTCCTATGTTTATCCACCTGTTCCCGCATCCTCAGCTGTGCCTTCACCAAATTCTGCTTAAGCTCTAGCAAAATAGTATCACGACTTGCTAATAACTGATCCACANCAGCCACAACTGTGGTCTCTTGACGGAACGACACTATAGTCGGAGGATCACAGCCATACAGCGCCTTAAAGGGGCTCATTTTGATAGAGGCATTATAGGAGCAATTAAACCATAACTNTGCCCACGACAACCACTGAACCCATTGTTTCGGATGGCCACTCACAAAGCATCGCAGATACGTCTCAACCGTTCTATTAACGACTTCGGTTTGCCCATCCGTTTGGGGATGATAGGCAGAGCTAAAATGCAGCTTAGTTCCTNCCAAACGAAACAGCTCCTTCCAAAACAAACTTATAAACACCCTGTCTCGATCGGACACCATTGACCGAGGAAACCCATGTAGCCTAACTACCTCCTTCACAAATACTNGAGCCACATCAGTTGCGGAATAAGGATGTTGTAANGGCATGAAATGAGCGGATTTACTTAAGCGATCCACTACCACCATAATCGTGTCAGCACCTTTCGCCTTCGGTAAGCCACCAATAAAATCCATCGACAAATCCTCCCATACCTTATTCGGAATAGGCAAGGGCTGAAGCAATCCTGCTGGTTTAAGGGCCTAATATTTGTGTCGTTGACAAACANCACAGTCTAACACAAACCTTTCAATATCCTTTCGCATCCCTTTCCAAAAGAAAACCATGGCCAGCCGTTTGTAAGTTCTANTAACTCCCGAATGACCCCCCCATGGAGAAGCATGGAATTCCTCCAACAATAATGGAATCCGTCTCGAATTTTGAGGAAGTACCAATCGCCCTTTGTGCCATAAACAGCCCTGTGCCACTGCATATGTTGGATGCGTTTTCGGATCACGAATGACTTCTTGCATCAGCCCCCTTAATTTCTCATCCCTCACCAATTCTTCCGCTAACTCAATCAAATCTGAATTCGTAATCACTGAGATGGAACTGTATGTCATCACCCTGGAGAGTGCATCCGCGACGCGATTATCCGCCCCCGGTTTGTACTGGATCTCAAAGTCATACCCCATCAATTTCGTGACCCATTTCAATTGATCACCAGCCAGCACCCTTTGCTCTAAGAGAAACCTCAAACTTTTTTGATCCGTGCGAATGATAAAATGGTGTCCCAAGAGGTACTGACGTCACTTTTGTACAGCAAGCACAATAGCCATCAACTCCCTCTCATAAACAGAACGGGCCTTGGCTTTCTCGGATAAAGCTTGACTAATAAAAGCCAGTGGTCTTCCCTGCTGCATCAAAACCGCCCCTAATCCACAGCCCGACGCATCAGTTTCGATGACGAAGGGCAAATCAAAATTGGGCATGGCCAACGTGGGCAGGCTTGTCATCGCTGATTTGAGTTCATTGAAAGCAGATTTAGCTTCCACCGACCACAAGAACCCATTCTTCTTCAACAATTGAGTCAACGGTTTGGCAATCATCCCATAATTCCTCACAAATCTGCGATAATACCCAGTGAGTCCAAGAAATCCCCTCAAGCTCTGAATATCCTTGGGTTCAGGCCATGCAACCATAGCCTCGATTTTGCTTGGGTCAGCCTTGATGCCCTCTCCTGAAATCAAATGACCCAAATACTCCAGCTACTTTACCCCGAAGTTGCACTTTTTGCGATTTACCCAAAGCTCATGCTCACGCATTTTCTGAAACACCTGCTGTAAGTGGCTAGTATGAGTGCCCATGTCTTGACTATATATGCGGATGTCGTCGAAAAAGACCAATACAAACTTCCTCATAAATGGTCGAAACACATCATTCATCAAAGCTTGGAATGTCGACGGGGCGTTGGTGAGGCCGAACGGCATCACTAAGTATTCTTAGTGTCCCTCATGAGTACGGAACGCTGTTTTGGGTATGTCCGCCTCCTTCATTCGTACTTGATGGTACCCGGATTTTAAGTCCAGCTTAGAAAACACCGTAGCTCCTCCAAGTTCATCCAACAACTCCTCTATCACGGGAATGGGAAATTTGTTTGGAATCGTGACACTGTTGAGAGCTCGGTAGTCCACGCAAAACCTCCAACTTCCATCTTTTTTCTTCACAAGAATTAAAGGACTAGAAAAAGGACTAACACTAGGCCTAATCATACCTGCTTCCAACATATCCTTCACAAACTTCTCAATTTCCTCCTTGTGACNGTGTGGATGCCGGTAGGGTCGAANGTTAGGAATTGNTGCCCCTTCCTTCAACACTATAGCATGATCACAACTTCTNCGCGGGGGAAGCCCTCTCTGTTCCTGAAAGAGATCAGCATACTCTTCCACCAGTTGCTGTACACTAATAGGCGTGTCCCAATTGGAAGGAACCCACATGCTCATCATCCCCAACTCAACATAGTACGCCTCACCCTCATTTCTCAGTTCCTTCATTACTGCCTTCAAGGACGCCACTGTTCTGGACAGAACCGGATCTCCACGAACCTCAATGATCGTCCCATCCCCCTGAATTTCCAACANGTGTTTACCCAAATCTGCACTGAATTTGCCCAAGCTCTTCAACCATTCATAGCCCANAATTACATCAACACCTACTAACTCAAATAGGTAGAAGTCTTGTTTCACCATTAGTGTAGGAAGCTGTAACTCGACATTTCTACAAACACCTTGGCTTCCCAACCNNTGTCCATTGCCAACTTCCACAAAATACCCTCTGGTCTCTTCTATNTGTATACCCAATTCGCCAACAACTCTGGGAGACAGAAAATTATGTGATGCGCCTGAATCAACCATGACAATCACCTTGTTCCCCTTGATAGTGCCCCAAAGCTTCAAAGAATTTTTTGAAGTCATACCCGCAATGCTGCTCACATTCAACTGCAAATTGACTTCGTCTCCCTCTTCTTTCTCAGATGGAACCTCATCCTCCTCGACTCCTTCTTCCTGGCCCAGCAAAATCACATGAAGTTGCTTGTTACGACACACGTGTNCAGGGCTATAGCGTTCATCACAACGAAAACAGAGCCCCCTTCGTCTTTTCTCATTCTCCTCCTCTTCCGTCAGCCTTTTGTATCCCATGCCACGACGGTTAGAACTGGATGTGCTTCCTTCACGAGAAAACGTTGGGGATTTGGAATGAGCGTTCTCACCTTTCCCTCCTAACTGCTTCTGATGTATTGATCCCCCTTGTGAGAAATTGGGCCCAACCACCCACTCTTTAGTTTCACTTGGGCCAGCCCATCTATTAGGTAATGCGGATCGGGTCATACCCGGTCCACTTCCCCGACCCGCAAAGCCCATGCTGCGTCCCAAAACCTGGTTCCTTTCTTCCACCTTTTGAGCCACCTCCATTAACACATGGAGATCACCAGAACCCATCAACCTGACCTCCGCCTTGATGTCTTCCTTCAACCCGTTCATAAACACTCCCTTCATGAATTCCTCATCAGCAAAACGAAGAGGAGCAGATCGCAACTCAAATTGTTCCCGGTACTCCAACACCGATCCTCTCTGCCTCAACCCCATCAACACCTCATACGGGTTTTCAGATGAAGCCACCTGAAACCGCCCCATGAGAGCCTGCCGAAACATCTGCCACGTCACTNCAACCACCATTCTGGACTCCCACCACTGGTACCAGTTTAGAGCCTTCCCCTCAAGGCAAACCACNGCGGTGTCAACCTTCTCAGCCTCGGGTACACGNTTAACCTCAAAATAACGTTCGACCCTGTATACCCAACCGTGAGGATCGTCTCCTGAGAAGAAGGGAACCTCCACGCGCTTGACACGCGCTTCCCTCCTTGATTCTTCCTCCCTGTAACTATCCCTCCGGTGAACGGTGTCTCCCTCTACCTCTCTCCTCCACCCCCGCATCTCCCCTATTGTCTCTTCCAAACGGTCTGCCATCATCTTCATCATTTCTTCAGTTTGCAACCGTATTGCTTCCCTGAGCTGTGTTTGAAATGACACCCCCAACTCTTCGATCCTCTTCTCCACCATCTCAATCCGATTCTCCATTCTGGTTGAGACCATTCAGAAGCTCCCAGGACCGGGAGCTCTAATACCAACTTGTTAGATACCAGATAAAATAAGAAAATAAGAGGAATTAAGAGAGTGAAAAGTAGAAGAACAAGAAATATGGAAGTGCAATCTATCTATAGTCACTGTACTGGTATACTCATCAGTACAAGATTGCACCCAAAAAGGGAAACCCCTGCAAAAGAAGAAAATCAGAGAAGGATATTCCTCTCTGCCCTGTAACTAACGTCACTATCCACCCAATGATTGCCCCCCCNCTCACACCTCCAAATCCCCACCAATATACTCCCCTCCCCTCTCAGCAAGACACGTGTCCNGTTAGTTACACCCATGTGTCTCTTCCACATTTCCCACTTTGCCCTCAACTCTACTTTTCCTTCTTCTGTAGACTTGTGTAACCTTAGGCCCATCAGTATGACAAATAACCTCTAGTGTCTTTTAGTTTTAACCACCCTACATGGATCCATGGTGTAACATCTTCATTTTAATTTTCTCTTGGAAGAAGTTTCACATCGATTAGATATAAAACAATTTCATAGTATATAAATAGGTTCAAACTTCACCTTATAAACCAGTTTTGTAAGATTGAATTAGGTTTGAAGTCTACTTCTCATCATGGTATCCAAGTCATGTTAAAGTCTACCCTACTGATATTTGTTGTTTTGTTGAACATATTATTCAACTTTTACATCCAAGTCATTTTCTTCTTGTCTCACTAAAAATGCAGTGCATATATATTATGGCTTACTTGTTGAAGCAAAAATCTGATACGGTAATGTTTGTCTTTGTTGTATATTTTCTTTTCTTGAATCTACAAGAAAAACTATATCATCAACAAAAAACATCTATTTAGGGACAATCTTTTAGTTTTCCCGGAGAAGCATATCCAAAACTAGATTAAACAAGAAATCAAAATGAAGCTTTAATGGATACCTGTCCTCATGAAATTCTTAGTCTTATCTCAGATTAGTTGTTATCTCACCTTACATGCCTTATATAGCCTGGATATAATCTACGCAAACATACTCCTTTACCTAAGCTTTTCACAAGATTTCTCTTTGCCACTCGATCATATATGCCTTTTCAAGTCAATAAAATTCATTTGTGACGAGCTTTTACATACAATGAGGATCAAACAAGGGTTCACACTACTGTGACCAATCATTTCTCTTTTCTTACTTTGATTCCTTTTGATCAACTTCCGTAGAGGTTAAATTACTTGGATTGTAAATGTCCTTGACCTCAATACCAATTGACTCCTTCAATTCTAGTCTCTTCTTAGTTAATGAGTCAAATGAATTTTTGTTCTCCAATACAGTTTCAAACATCGAAAAAAATACCGTCAAGACCAGTACTATTATTATGTTCACCCTCTTAATGGTTTCTTTGCTATAGTAGGTCAAGTTTTGTTTGTTATCTTTGATTTCTAATCTTTCACATTGCAAAGAAACCATTGCCCATTATTGAAAATCTTGTATATTTCTCTATCACATCTTGATCTATAAACAAAACTTTTCTTATTTCATGCATAATATTTCTTACTCAACTTTCCATCTCTCATCTAGCCTTTTGATACCTTAAGACCCTCCATTTTGTTTCTCACTTTTTCTTGAATATTTTTATTCAACCACCCACATTTCTTAGGCCAGTCCAAACCTTTTTGATTGATCCAAAACAAGACTACTTTATCAACCTTTCTAACCTTTGTAGACATGTCTTGTGATTCCGAATTTTTTTCTCTCCTGTAGTTTCCTCATAGAAGTTAATTGTTTATCACCTTTATGCTACCACCATTTGATTATTGGATTTGTAACATTTTAGCTGGCCACTAAAACAAACATCAAGGTTCAAGATCCTATGTTGTGTGCAGAAAGACTCTTCCGGAATTACTTTGCAATCATTGTAAACTCTTCTTATAAGAGCTCCTTGTAGAGTAAGAAATCAATGTGCCAATTGACAAAAGAATCCTGTCAACAAATAGCCTGCAAGGTTAAAAAATGAAACGTATGGGAATTGTAAGAAATGTAGTTCTCTGATGACTTCACTGATCTGTATGGTATGCAAATGTCGTGGTTTATGTTTACTTGGGAATTGTTACAAATAATGTAATGTAAAATTTGAAAATTATGAGCTGTTTAGTGAAGAACATGGATTCATTAGCTAAGATGTTCTCTCCTACCTGTCTTCACAGTAATGGTTGGTGATGTGTAGTTAACATATGATAATGTTTCAGATGTACCAGAAGGAGCCATTATCATTCGGGAACATACTACCATGAGTAACTTGTTTAGCTGCTTGTGGTTCAATGAGGTTCACCTCTTCACACCAAGAGATCAACTTAGTTTTGGCTATGTTGCATACAGATTGGGGGAATCATTCAAATATTTCATGTTTCCCAACTGTGAATACAATTCACTGTTTGTGTTGCACCCTCACACAAGAGAGCACTCTTCTCCCATAGAATGGGTTAAAGACTTGAGTAAACTAAAGAATAGCAGTTTAAGAGAAAGTAGAGGAGGTCTAGGCTTGTTTACCCCTTATCCTGGGGATCTTCATTCTGTTGTTCTGCCAAATGTAACAAGAACATCAAAAGCAGGCTGATTTTTTGTTTATTGTTTTAACATATATTCATTTTGTTATGTATTTTGCTTAATCTTAATCAAAGTAAGATAAAGCTCTTCAAATTTATTGAATTTGTGTCATATAGTGAACTAAATTTAAGTCTTTAATAAATATTAGTGAAAACTAAGTTAGAAAAACTTTGTAACCATATTTCTTGTATAAAAATTGAAAATATCCAATTTCACCAAGGTTAAATACTTGTTAAAATATTAAATAATATTTTTTTTAATTAAAAGTGTATCTACATGAAATAACCCTCTATTTTTTATGATTTTTTCAGAGACAAAAAAAGGTTTTCAATATGTCTAATTTATTTTATGCTGTTACGAATGATAACAATGTAATATAATGATAGACTCGTTTGTTTTTATTAACAAAAATAAAATTCAAATGACACCAAACACGTTTATGTTATTGTTTAGAAATAACATATATTGTGTGATTGTGTGGAGCATACTAAATTTCTTTTATTACTTAAATTTTGTAAACTACGTAATTCCAAAAACACAATTGAATGCTCAACATTAACTCATCCGATTAGAAAATTTACGTCTCTAAAATTTTGATATAATGAGTATTTAGCAAGGCATTTAATGGAATAAAGAAATGGATAAAAGAGAGAATTTATTATACCTATTAAGAAGAATTCAAAAATCAAAATAGATTGAATGAAATTATTGTTAACAAAGAAGCACGTAGGGGACTTGAAAAGATTATTGGCTATCTCTTCTACTCATTGTGTTTGGGGAATTTGAAAATTTTAATATAAATGTTTGTTTCATTTTTAGTTGGCTAAGCATTATTAAAGAAAAACACATACATTAGGGTAATTGAAATTTTATTTTACTCCTTTTAGACAGAATATTTTAATTACTATTAATTCAAAAATATGAATGAAAGGTTAAAATGATAGAAGATGACATCATTCAAGAAATTGGCAAATGCATACATGGATTGGTTACCTTCTACTAAATTTGGTCAAATTTCACTTGTTATCCAAACCATGAAAAGTTATTGAAGAACAAATGCAGTTTCAAATCACCTAACTCATAATTGGAGAGGATTCTTTTAGAAAAAAAAGGTAATTGACAACTTCCCGAAAAAAAGTTCAAAAAAATATGCAAGTGGATAATAAATATGGGATTTCACTTTAGACATGTGATTATACCAATTAAAGTGAAGATATGTTCTTAAAATCCATTGAAACAAATGATGCAATTACAGGTTTTTCAAGCAAATTATTGGACGAGACAACATCATGCTAGATGTGACAAATGATGCTGCTATAAATTGAGGTAATAAGACAAGTGTCAGAAGAGAATTAAATTATGTTGGTGTCTAGAATTTAGAATGATAGTTGAGGGGCAAGATAGTATCTAGAATTTAGATTAATATTTTGTAACTGCTACCGATCTAATTTAAGAAACTCAAATAAAAGGATTTCATTGAACCAAATATCTAATAAAACGAGTTTAATGATAGATGGGTATCTCCATGAGCATATATAGATAGCAGAAGTACATATATATATATATATGAAAGAGTTTGGTATCTATTGGCACTCATCGTTGGTAGTAGTTGTTGTTGGTGGACCATCTTTGATCACGCCAACGTAATTGACGACCTGGGATCCTTCCAGATGAAGAAATGTCGCTCTGGTGATTAGTCTGAGTACCTTGTGAGGTCCGAGGCATCCTTGTTGACGATGTGACCTCAGAACTGAGGTCTCTATAAAACTGATGCTCCTCACGAGGTGTTCTTAAAGATGATAAATTTGTCCTCCATCTGGCAGTTCGATTAGCCTCTGCCTCCAGATCACGGGATGATAGAATTGGAACATTCGTTCTCACTCTACTACTCCTAGCAATTCTCTCCAGTTGATGTACTGAAGGTAAATTGGATCTCCATCTAGCCGATTGATTTGCCTGTGTATGATTTGATACCCTGTGCGTTATTCCAGACCTTCTGTCATATAATGGCACTCTGTGTCTGGAATTAGTAATCAAACTAGCCATTCGGCTAACATCTTCAATAGAGATAAAGATTTCATACAAGAATGAGGACATCAAGTCAGCAAAACCCCCCGTCAAAATGGCATTTCTATTGTATTCAACACCAGAACTTGAATGGATTGAGCTAAAAAGATCTTCCAAACTCCTTTCTTGTTCCATCCTTAACCAATCGCACTGACGCGAGGGATCCACATCCGATGGCCGAACAGAAGGATGCTCGGACCTAGCATGCTTCCTGAGTTCTGGGTATGTCCCCTGGAATTCACATGTTTCAGAAGAACAACTCCTTGGTTTTGAATTCATGTAGCTTCGAGCGGGATCCAAAAGCATATATCCATATATTTCTCCTCGGCAAAGAGGGCAAATGAGCTTTGGTTTTAACTGGCTCCCAAGATGAGATGGGTGCCCAGGCTCTGGCTGAACTTCTCGACCATGAGATACTCTGCTTGCGGCAGGAATTTCTTCCAGTACTTCTGATGAGAGATGAGAAGCAAAGGACTTGCAAAACTGGTCAAGGCAGTTGGAGTGGCGGTAACTGGTATTGCACATATAAGGACGGCAGCCCTTCTCGTGGGAAGAACATTTCAAAAGAACACCATTATGTGGAGGTTCCATGCAAATAGGACATCTAGCTTCTTCCCATTCTTTCATTTCATCAACTGATCCGGACAAATTCGTAGGCTTACGCATCTCAATATTTCTGGAGGTGGATGGGTAAGGAAATGATCGATTGCAATCAGTAGATGGGGACTTCACTCTTCTAACTTTTGGCATTTTGAAATTCAAGATAGCTAAACACAAGATCTGTAACATTTCAAACAATCAAAAAGTAAATGGATTACGTAAAGAAATACCAATTGTAATTCAATAATTAAAGCATAATAAGCTCCTTTATTTTGAAAAGATCCACTCTTCACATCATTAGAATTCTCTACCTCTTATCCAACCACTATTTGTTTACAAGATTGATTCGTATTGACAAATATTACGATTTTGAAGATTGCGTCCATTTACACGATTAGTTGGACCTAGAAAAGGTGCAAATTGACACCACCAATGACCATTGATCTAAAACAATAATGTATGTGGCATCGTGTATCTGTTTCATTAAGATATCACTTCATAATCAAATCTATTTTGTAAACACACACTAAAAGAGGATACCATGCTTGTCACTGACAACATTAAAGACAATCGTAACATTTTAAAATTTCAGAATATTGACTACTACTGCCCAAAATGTCAGTTGCCGCAGATACTCTTTCAGGAGAAAGACAAAAACTTAGTAGAGTTTGATACGACATAAATTAAACAAAAAGTCAAATGCATAAAATTTTATAAATTTCAAAGAAATGAGAAGGTACATAAAACATCAGAAGATATCACACAATTGAGTTTTCCAGTAAATCTCATGAATCAAAAAGTTAAAACTCTTCATTTTTCTTATCAATATTAATGCAACTTTATACATTAACAAGCTGTACATGCCCATAATTCCGTCATATTTCACAAACACGAATGAATAGCATATTAAAGTTATAAACAGAACATATAATAAATACTTGATCAAAAATTATGCCAGGGAACTTGTATTAACTACAATTACACACCAATTAAAACAGACTAAAGAACTTATTTTTGTTAATAAATACTTAATACTGAAGAGCACCGTGTCATCTGAAGCAGAAACATTAGCAAAAAATACATAGATCCACAAGGAAAAAACCATTCAGGTTCCAGCATCCCACCCATAAACTATTTTTCCGAGGAAAGAAGCATAAGTTCAAACTTTTACTACAATTTCAAAGTGCACTTGGAGATCCTGAAATTTGATTATGTACTAGAGATATCTACTGCTAATGCATGTCTCCAACAAAAGCCTCAAAATTTAATTTTACAAGGTATACTGAACAATAGATATTCTGTGGAAAATATTGAAGTGAGAATCAAAGGAAGAAAACCAAAGCTTAAGAACTAGTGGCTCTGCAATAGATGAATTGGTATGACAACATACAGCAACAAGCAGCTTTCACATTTCTCATGACAAAAAACAATATACCCAAGACAAGAAAAAAAAAAGATCATTGTTTATTACATAAAAAAGACACAAACAACACTCAGCATTCTTCTAAAACAATTCTGCATACCCCTATAAAACTATTATTTGATATACTATAATGGCTTCATCTAGTTATTGATCTATCATGGCAAAAACAGGAAAAAAGGGAGGAAAAGCTATCAACACCAACCGAAAACAAGGCTTCAGAAATAAACAAATGTTGGAAATTCAAGAGCTTGTTTGAAGTCCAACATAGTTTAAGAATGGGTCAGATGAAGATAATATAAGAAAACAGACCCCTATACCCAATTTCTTAAGGTTTTGGGTGAAAAGTGGATGTCATTTCATGTTCACTCCTGTAGTCTATTGCTAGGTCCAATGGTTACTCTCCAACTCCCCTGGACCCCAATATTAACAATTTGGCGGTTCCCTCTCTTAGATGTTTTTTCCTAGCCTTTACAGTCTTTCCCTCTCTTAGATGATTTTTCCTAGCCTTTACAGTCGTTCGGAATTGCATATAGAATTGCATATACCCAATTCAATAATATAGTTTATTCATAAGCATAATTTTATTGAGACTTTGAATTTGGTAGAAGCTTGAGCTATATAGGAACTGGCACAAAGGAAGTCCAAGGCAGAAAATAACCAACAGGCACTAGGGATTTTTAATACCTCAAAGTACACACCATACTGAATGAGTTAACAATACAAAAAGAAAACAAAATAAATATTTGACTATATACTGTTATTTTTCCCAAAACTAACAAATCCAGAATAATAACATCACAATAGATGCAAAAGAGTATGATGTTCAACTAACATAGCTCTAAGACTTGTGCTGATAAGGGTCCCAGAGACCAACAACTAGTTATTGTTTTAGCATCCCTTTATCAAGTTAGACAACTGATATTCACATGTTTTTATTACAGTAATCCGATGAACCATTCTAGTGTTGCCCTAATGTCTTCGGCAGGTTTTTTTGGTGTCTTTAACTTTAGTTAAGAAAATTAAATCTCCTATATTATTTTATTCTATAAATTTCTCACTTCTCAGCCAACTCAAATATGAAAGTTTGAACTTCTGTTGTGCTTTCCCAAATAATCATTTTTTTTAACTTCCACACTTTAGTCTTCCAACCACCAAAAGTTTACTCTTGACAAAGTACAGACACAAAATTGATAACTCTCTCTAGGATCACATTCTTACTTGGGGACAACAGTACTAACATGCATGTTACTGGCACCGATCCTCTGTTATCCTTACATCCATGTTTTCCACACAATGTATTCTTTAAACATAAGGACATTTACAATGTAAAGTGCCTTTCGGGACCCTTCTAATACGGAGTAGCTTTAGTGTTAGGACATGAGATTCTTTAATTCTCGGTACCAGTTGCATCATTAAGATTATTTGCTGAGAAGCCATGATGAAATTGGAAGTATTAATCCATTACAAAGAAATTCAATCAATTGGGTTTTATTGATTGCCTTTGGGAAGTAAGAACCACAGTTAGCGATTCAGACTCTAACTAAGTAACAGCTTAAAAATCTTATGTTAAGAACGCAAAAGCACATTAACGACGAAACAGAATTGAACAAAAATGAAATTAAAAAGAAATATGCTATAAAAATGTTTCAAGATTGCATGTTGCAATTGAATTGATTAATCAGACAAATACGCTCAAAATTTGACAGCAATTGATCTAGCATAAAGAATCGAACCAAACTCTGACCTAATTTGTTTAGGCAGCATCAGAGAGGAATAGAAGATCAAAACAAACAACTAGAAAAAATGAATAATATTAATTTGTAGAATGAGAGAGTAAAAGAGTATGGGTTAACCTGAAAGTGGCGGTGGAGAATACAACTATTAGAGATCAGAGATTAGCGATGAACAGCAAAATAAAAAGGGTTCCTTTAGTTTTAAAATTGAGAATAGAGACCAGAATTTTCCAATTCCTGATTCGATTTAAATGGAATTTAAAAGCACATTTATGTAGCTATAAACTTATTTCAGTTGGCCTTTTCTTGTGTCCTCATCTTCCGTTATTATATTGTGATAATAATAATTATATAATAATTAAGTTTATGAATTTATGTATCACTAGATACTCAAAATTTTCATATTTTTTAATTAATTCTGTAATATTTAAATTTTTCTTTGATTGGATAACTTGATTATAATTATCTTGCTTTCTTATCTTTATATGTTGATTTTGTATTAATCTCAACTTGATACCTAAAGACAAGAAATAAGATGATAGGACCAGTAAAACTCATATTATCTAATTAATAAAAAATATTAAACATTACATATTCAATTTTAAATAATATAAAAATATTGAATATTAAGTAATAACAAATAAATTAAAAATTCATAAATTTATAAAAAAATTAAAACTTAATAAATCATAATAATAATAATAATAATAATAATAATAATAATAATAATAATTTCCATATTTTTTTTATCATACAACGGAATGATATTATTTTTTAATTATCACATTATCTTATCTTATAATAATGTAATACTATCACAATCTTATAAAAGAAAACAAAAAATCTACATAAAACATTTATGCCAGAGTTATGGTACTTTTTATAAATATAGGTTAGCTTAAATACATTAGAAAATACAAAAATTTAAAACCGGAAAAAATGTAAATGATAATTGTATTTTGAAAAAGAAAAATTATTATTAAACTTTTTTTTAAATAATATCATACTAGACATGTGAATTTTGACATCACACAATCTATCAATAATTTCATATCACCTGAAAATTTATTAAAATAAAATATATATAAAAAATAAAATATAAAATTACACTAAATTTATGATTTATAATATATAGATAAATTATATCTATTATAAGAACATCTAAATAAATATATAGAAATAAAATATTAAAATTACATATATTATTTTTTTTATAAATAAAAGTTAAATTAATTAATTTATTATTATAAAAATTTTGTCAGAAAAAAAAAACATAAAAAAAAATTAAAGTGAAAAATAGTACATAAATGAAAAAATGTCATCTTTTTCAAAAACTTTATAAATTTACTCATTAATAAAAAAACCATAATAAATTAAAAAATAATTACTCTTCAACAAAATAATATAAAAGTTCTTCTTCCAAATATATTTCAAATATAAATAGTTCCATAAATTCACTGTAAATATAAATACGTATTTTAAGAAAAATAAAAAATTATCAACATATTAATCTCAACTTCTCTTAAAATCAAATTATCTGAAACCAAAGAGTATTATTGTCTTTTTCATACTGAATTCACATGTGAATTTTCATTTGGTGGACTCATTGGTGACAGAATATATTCCAAACAGATCTCCAAGGTATTTTTTATTATATAAAATTTGATCAATTGCAATTTCTCATCTTGATCTCTTAGGGACTAATTGAGAGAACTTTTATACATACAATCTAGCCAAAATTATAAATTAATAATGTAATTATTATTTAATTTCTTTCATTATTTTGTTAAAAACTATATTTTAAAATGATAAATTATTTGACTCTTTAAAAACATAAAATTTGAGATATTTTATTGTGTTTAAAGAATAATTTATCCAAATCCATATGTACCTTTGTATACTTTATAAAAAATGTCTATTTAAAAATAAAATTTCAGTAATGTGGCTCACAAATCTATTTAATACTTTTATAATCATATTTAAAATAATACAATGTTTCGAATTAAGAAATATATTTCTCATGGTAAAACTGGGTTTTCATGATTAAATTCAAAGTTATCATTCCATTATAATTTAGAATATTAATAAATTTTCCAAAATTAATAAAAAGTAAATTTATAATGTATAGACTTAACATATTTATACTATTAAGTGTTATTGTGACTCAAGATAATTTCATATAATATATATTATATTTTTAATAAATAGAAGATCTATATAATATAAAAATTATATGTTTATGTAATAATTATACTCTAATCATTCATCAATAATATGAAGGTAAGCTAGTATAAATTTAAATCATACTATAATTTTTGATGTTCTAAACATTAAAAAAAGAAATCACATATCATTACACAAACCACACATTACATTTAATAACCATGAATATCACAAATACAAAAGTCTCATTGCTCTTTCATACACAAATATACATGTGGCACAATATCTGAAAAACTTAATGTATTCAATAAATCTGAGACTATGCACTTGCCATACTTATTCCTGTCTCACAAGGGTTATAATTATATTATGATGATTTGACCCACTTTACCAAATCTATAAATAAGAACATTTTTTTACAATCTCATCCTAAATATATTTTTTTACATGGTCAAATACGTAGTAGAATTAGGATAATCTCACTTTAACTTTAACATCAGTTCACTCCATATATCGCCAAACATAGTAGCATTCCCACCTTAGGAATCACTACCCTCTCCATATTGTTTATATGAAACCATCATAAAATTTCAACTAGATGCAACATTCACACAAAATATGCCTTTTCTTTTTCACATATAAATCATACATTATCAGTTGAATACGACATTCCAAACAATACCCCATAAAACAATTCACAAACCTACTTACCGAGTACACTTGCTCACTAACGAGTTACCCCTTGGAATGTACTCGCTCAACGACCATGTGACTCACCCAACGAGCCAAGCATTGGAACCAAATACATATGAATTCACTCAGCGAAGGCAGACTCGCTTAGCGACCAACCTCCCTTACATCTGCCAAAACTTGAATTTCACTCTCTCTCGATGACCCATTCACTAGCCCAACAACTCGGGCCTTGGGAACTTATTTAAATCAAGCTTGTCCAGTGAACTTTAGCTTGTCTAGCAAGTGAAAGGTCTTGAAGTTCTCTTTAATCTTACTTTCAACGCTCGCTCAGAGGTTTCACTTGCCCAACAAATTTGCATAAACTAGAAACATAACTTTGCATATCACATTATACCATTGGCTTTAATAAGTATTTTGTTAGAATCGCATAGCATAATATTCACATTTGAACAAAAATCAAAAGGAAGTGAATTAGTTTCTTTAATACAATTGTGCTTTTAAAAGTTTTTCCTTTTTTATGAACTGGTTTGACAATTAAAATTGATTCCTTTTAAATAACAACTAGAGAAATAAAGCGTATAGGAAAAGAGAGATTTGCATAGATAATTTTATACTAGTTCGGATCAAAAGATCATACGTCTAATTGTTAATCTCTTAAGCCAACCACTCAAAAATAACCACAACTTAAAATCATAAAAAATAAATTTTAAGACTAGAAAACCTTTCTTGAAGGCACAAGAGATGAACAACACATTCCTAAAATCGCATAAGGAATGAAAACACCTCCTTTGAATCATACAAAGAATGAAAACTTTTCCTATCACTATCAACAACACCCAATCACTCAAGATACATTTAGTGAAAGTTATCGCTCTACCCACACTAGGTTTTTCAAAGCCCTTTTTCACAACCACAAAGAGTTTATCTAGTAGTCACAACTCTAAATTTCTGAGTGAAAAAGTTATTTTGGAAAGTAGGTTTCGCTAAAATATATAAACTCTATGTTTTGAAAATTAAGCCAAAAACCTGAAGAGTTTGATCGCAACTGCCACTGATAATTGATTATCACATAAACTTTTTCAAAAAAATATTTTCTCATTGTGATAACTAATTACTAACACTTATAATCGATTATCACATATACTCTTTTGAAAAACTTGATTTTAATTGGATAATCGATAAAGGTTTTTATGATAAATCGATTATCATAGAGGTTTTTTTGATAAATAAAACTTTTCCTGTGTGTTTTCTTGTTTGGGTTACCTTTTAACTCTTAACCTACTAATTTATACAATATACATAGATTACAAGATTTCAACAACTAAACTCTTAAATCTTTATTGTATTCAAGCATTCTTTAAGTCTTCAACAGCTCTTCATGAGTCATCATCATCATCAAAACTCTTTAAAACGAACCGTAAGTAGCCAAGGATACAAACTCATATTTATCCTCAATTTTCACTAATTAAATAACAAATTTACCACAACCATGTTCAATACATGATTAATAAATCAAGCAATTTAAAACCAAACAATCTATGCATTCCATCAAAGATCAACATACACACAATTTAAACAAGGTAAATCAAATTGTACAAAAATAATACTAGCTTCTATTGCATGGATGGATGCTCCTAAACTAAAAAGGTGTTTCACACAGGATGGTCTACTTGCACACAAAGAACTCTAATAAACAATGAGAACACACCCTTACAATCCTAATTGAACATACATTCGCCTTGAACTCTTTAACATCACATACAAACCCTTATAACCTCTCATGCAATAGATTTACTAATCATACTCAAAAGAAGAACAAAACAAATGAACTCACTCTGTTCAAAATTATGATAAAGGTAGGATTTTAAACCTCAACACTAGGAATTTTGTGGTGTGCTCCAATATTCAAATAGATGAATAATAGAGTAAGAGATCAAGAGAAAAGTTTTATAAAAAATTTGTAGGGAAATGGTTCTTATAAATAAAACTTAGTTAATAAAAAATATCATTTATAGTTTAACTTTTAGTAATAAAATAATTTAGCATCGTCTTTTTAAGACAACTACTATTCTTATTTATTTTCTAGGTCTTTACAAAAATTTTAAGACGAGATTTTAAAATATGTTGCAATATGTAATATCCATTTTAATACTATAAAACTATTAAATAAAATGTTACAAGGATGAGATCTAACAAGGAAACCTAGAGATTTCTTTAGGACAAGGTTTACACCTGATTAATGGAAGGACATTCCCCCTAAGCTCACATCATTTAAGATGATCATTGCAAAAGAGAAAACAAACACACATGAATAGGCTAAGACAAAAGAGTAAGCTAATATTATAAAAGAATCAAATAATGTAAATATAAAACATCATATAACACAATTCATTTCTAAACTAAATAAAACCTAAACATATAGATAAATTCTAGACATCACCAAATCCAGATATATAAATCGATGTCAGACTATGATAAGTTGTACACTTGTAGTGGTGGAAAAGTTGTCCACCCCCCCCCCCCCCTCTCAAGCTATCACATAAGATTAGTTTGCGAACAGTTTATGGACAAAGAGATACCAAAATACCAGACCATAGACTAAGACCTTTTACTACTAATCACCACATAATCTCCTTCTCTACCTAAGATTGAGTGATTATTGGAGCGTCAAGATAACTTCCAAGGGTAAGTCCCTACATCAATACATACACTAAAGGGCACCACCATGGAATCTCTCCATGGGAGTCATGGAATTACATCGATCTTCCATGCACATTATCAATACCTACTCATCCTCATCATACATCATACAATTCAATAGATAGTGCCAAACATGTATCAAAGTACTGATACAACTTAAACCTAACAAGGAATAAGAGAAAAGAAGACACAAAATAAAATTGAACACAGGGTGCCCAATGCTACACTTGCCTAGCGAGTATATCCCTTCTCTTAGTGCCCAAAATCCACTGGAAAAGTGGCGTTCAATCCAAAAAGGAGCACTCAGCGCCCTAGAGCACAGAGGCTCTCTATTTTAGCAGCCTTAAGTGCCATAAAGGGTTGCTCAATGCCATACCATAACGCAACAAACTGAAGACTAGCTTTAGTTTCCCTCAATACCTATCCAAATTATCAAAATTACATCCTAGACATTGGAAATGATTCAAAAACAGATTTATAACTTGAATTAGATACCAATTTGGTGATTTGGTCCAGAATCAAGGTTCAACCGATCAACCTATAACTCATAACTCATGAATTAAAATTCTAATGCTTTAAACCATATTTTCAATACACAAACTAACCAACTAAGTCCTAAGTGACCTCAAGATAAATACCAAACAACAACTTTACTTATAAAACCATTCCTCCAAGATGTCACTTATTAAAACCCCAAAACAAATGGACTAAAAGTAACTTATAAAACTCAACATATTAACTACTTACCATCACAAGTTCAAAATTATGGTTAATTAAGGTTCCAAACAAGTTTAAAATGATCTAAAAACATACCTCAAACATTAGTTATGTAACGCCTAGATTTCCAAGGTGTCACGGGTTATTCAAAAACCGGTAAATTTCAAAACTTTGTCATAGCACGGAAATGTATTTTCAAAATCTCAACATTTAAACGTACATAATTTATTCAAAAGATAATAGTTCCAAAATACTTGTATAATGAAAATAATGAAGGAAATAAAATAACTCCAATTACATTGCCCTAAAGTTCAAACGCAATAACTTTAAATAAAAATCCCAAGTTTGTCCCCCGTAATCTTTCAAATCTATCATGCCTTAGCACCATTTGCAACATCATCTACTCACATATAACACATTATACGATCATCGTCAATAATTTCATTCACAACACACAAACACATATGAGGTAAGCTAGTGATAAATAATCATAATAATAATAAGATATAAACACACTACATATATCAACCATAAACCACCCTATACCCAATGGTAATAGTAATAATACTTTTAATCCTCTAACATGACAACTTAATCACAATGAATTACTCAGTTCTCGATCCTCGATCTTCAATCTTCAATCCTTGATTACTTGACCCTTGGAGTCATTACTAACATCTCACACATAGACCCCTAGTTTATCCATTCATTAGCGTATATACTAATTACATATTATAACTGTTAAAGTGACACCACTACTCACATAGCATCACTTGGAGCATCTTCAATACCATGTTCATCATCATAGATACATCACCATCATGATTATCTTAGTCATGAATAACACCATAAGCATCATCGTACCATGAACACCATAGTGGAAAGAGTTTGTCCCACTCTTGTACCTTACCTCACCCATCTGTAGCCGCTCCTACAAATCAATTTGTAGCCTCCCCTATGGATATACTCGAGTAGTCCCGCAATCCAGCTAAGGAACATGTAATCCTACCACACAAGGACAAGGAAAACACCATCACCCCCACACAAGAAAGGTTCAATACCCAAACAACCCTTCTTATGCACACAAGGCAAAAGGAAGCACTTATCCGTAGATAGAATCATGATTTACTAGGTATAGCTAGTAGACCTATCTATCACATGCTCACCAACGACATACTCAAGTACATTCTAACACTCACTCATGCTCCAACCTCAACGACAGGTCAAATCTCACCCTAAACATAACCATTAATCTCATTATCTTTTTATTATCACATTCTACAGCTCCTCAAGCTTGGTCCCCGTCCATTCTTTATCAAAATGCACTTTTCCAGCAAAAATACAATTGATTATCATACGTGATAATCGATTGTTCCCGAAACGCTCACATTTACACAAAATACCCTATAATAATCAATTATCACTTAAGATAATCGATTATCTCAATGGTTCTGATACAACAAATTTTTAGATTCATCACATATGAAAGGATAATTGATTTTCATCCCAGAAAATCGATTATTCCCGAAATCATACTCAAAACCAATGCGTAAATAATCGATTATGACTGATATTGATTATTGTCAAATCGAAACATATCCTGGACAGGATTCAAGTGTTCAAAACATACATACATCAAGCCTAGATCACGAGAAATCAAACCCAATATATCATGCATGTATTCAGACCTCATACACCCTTACATACAAATCTCTAATACATACATTAAATCACTTGGATCATCCAAAACTCATCATTATGTAAATTATAACTCAAACAAACACAATATTCTACATATGATTATCATATCATCTTTATAACATATATTTGCATGGTCCCCCAAACATCATGACTTTATTCCCCCTTAAAGCATCAATACCTATTATGGGATAACCCAACACAAACATTATATAACCCTATCATCATGCAGAACATATTCTCATTCATACACCTGTATCAAAACAACATTAACTTTCAAAATAATCAAGAGCAAACCCTATTCATCATACAAACAACAAGAAAACAAATAAAGGTAAGTTTTTTCATACCTTGGTCAATGTTAGGGCCTTATCTATACTACAAAAATACCACAAATCTTCCCTTACACTTAGGATTTTTGTTGCTCTTTCTCTTCTCTCCCAACGTCTCTCTCATATGCTTCTCTCTTTGATTTAGAGTTTCTAGGGTTTCTAAATACAAATACCTCATCTCTCTCTATATTTTAATATTTATAAATCAACCCAACTCTATCTTTAATATTTTCTCACTTATAAAATATATTTTAAAAACTAATTCTATCTAAATATTTATTCTCCTTCTATCTCACGTTCCACTATCTATCTTTTATTTTATTTAATATAGTTCACACACTTTTACTTCCTACTTTCTTTTATTATATTTTAAAAACACATTTATTTAATTTCCACACTAATTAAATAAAAGTAAAAGACAATTTTGACCCTAAGCAAATTACAAATAAAACAAAGGTTTTCATTAACTTTCTTTCTCCTTAGAATTGAACACACACTCATTCAATCCTAAACTACCCTTCCTACCATCAAACCAACACATCATATTGGTAGTATCAAATACACACAAATCACCAATTTAATAACATATCAATCATTTGTAACACTTTATCAATAATAACATTAAATAATAAGCATATCAATTATAATTTTAAGCAACATCTAAACATTAAGCCCAATTACCAAACAATAATCCTCAAGTCTCAAAATCATTTTTTCCTAATTATTACATTTCTCTCGGGTCTTACAAGTTATCTCTCCAAAGTCCATCTTCTAGAAATTCACCTATCAAAACCTTAAGTTAGACTAAAAGTCAATCCAACAACACTCTTCATTTTCTACTTTCAACTCTACATTAGATTTATACCTATTAAACTTCAAAGTAATAGCATCCAAAGAGAGTCAGCATGCAAGGAAAACAAAACTAACCAAAGAAAGAAGCAGAAAACCTTTTATCTGAAAAACTGATCGATTAGACTTGAAGATCTCGCAGCAAGGATCACTTAGGTGGTATCTGATATTCAAACAAATTAATGGGAAATGAGGACCCATAAAGAGAAGTCAGATAATTCTAAAAAAAGTAAGTTTATAAAGATAGTGAGTTTTAAAATAATGAAACTCGAAACCATTTAATATTAAAATAATCGAACTTTACTATTTTTAAACCATTATCACTTTTAAAATATCATTTTCTAGATAATATTTTTCTCAAAGTCTCGTAACAAGCCTAATACATATAGCTTACTCTAAAATTTAATTAACTCTATTAGAATTTTTCGTTTAATTTATATTCGTTATATTTAAAAATGTAACATATTAACTATAATGTAATTGAAGTTTATAAAAGTTGAAATTAAAAGAAGTAGAAATGTTAGTGTTGCATATAAATAAATAAAAATCGAAGGATTTAATTCTATAAAAGTTGCATCCACCTATCCTAAATCTAAACTTTTTATATGACATAAAATAGATATTCCATGTAATGTGCTTTTAATATATAATCATATTTAAATAAAATAACAAGTCATTTAATCGTATATTTATAAGTTTTTATTTATTTATTTATAAATTATAACGAACCTTATTTTAATAATTAAATTATAATTATACTACCTCATACACGCATATTTAACTTCTTATATTTAATTTAGAAAATCAAAAAAAAGCTAAAATTCCATTAAACGAGTTTTCTGTTTTATTTATTTTTCTTGTATATCTTTTATGTTTTCAGTAGAAGTTTATTAATCTTTATCTTTTCTCTTATCTGAAACAATATTGTTCAAGTTAATACTTGTCAAACAGTTTTGTTTACTCTCTTTCTAAGAAACAGTTCTTCAACTTACTTTTCAAAAACACAACCAAATACTAAAATTAGTATTTATTCACTTTTTTTAAAGACTATGCTAGAAACGAGAAAAAACATTGAATGACAAGTATTGCTACTTTTGTAATTTTTCAGAGATTATTTGCAAAAAAATATATCTTTAACATAAAGAAATTTTCTCATATTGTGCTTTTTTCTTTCTCGGCTTTTATTGTCTGTCCATGGAAACTTGTCCATTTACAATTGGGGCCTTTTCTTCATATACCGTCATTATTTCTATCTGTACTCTTATAGTTTTTAAAAGGATTATTCTATCATTGTAGAACTGACTTCTGAATTATTTCAGAACAAACTTTTCATAATTTTTAAAACAAGATTTTCGAAATATAATTTCTGAAATAAGATTTTCATAAGATATTTTGAACAAGTTTTTCTGAATAAATGAGATGTATTTTGGAATGATTTCCCGATTAATAGAATTTATGGAACATATTTCTGAAATGAGTTTTTTAGAATAAACTCTACAGAACACATGAAATGAGTAATAAGATGAGCTTTTCAGAAAAAAAATTGGAACAAGTTTTCCAAAATGAGTTCTCTCTCTTCTTGCAATGGCCATGATAGTGACAATGGCAGAAACAGTGATATAGTGCAGTGAGAAGAATATTTTAATCTTTTTCTATTAGTATGAGGTGCAGAGTTAGTAATAATGGAAGTGCAGGTATGATCATGTTCTTCAGAGACCTTTTGTTTCCAGAAAAACCATGAACATGCCTCCAGCAGCACAGCACAAGAACAATCTTGGATTAGACTTAAACTTGAGGGAAAAGGATAACATAAAGTTGCAGCTTCAAATATTAAAAATAAATAAATAGATATAATTGAATTTGAAGCCATGAAGTTGTTCCATGGTGGAAGATGGAATGTTTCCTTTGTAATGAATGGGAGAATAAATAGATCCCATGATAATTTTACAATTTTGATCCTATGATATAGTACTATACATGAGTGAAAAAAGAATGGCTGTGTGAATCAATGGAAAGAATAACAAAAATACAACTGTTGGTTACCTATTATGAAGTAAAAAAGAATAAAACAATGGAGTCTCCTATTCACTCATGAAGTATGAATAACTGGTATCACTGATGTTCCTCTGAACAAAGGGGAGCATTCTGATCTTGAACTATTCTGCTCACCTCTTTGAGCCATGTGAAGTGCTTCAATACTTGTGTCCCCACATAAACTTGCAACATTTGAAAGACTAGAGTTCAACAGAGTGGTGTTTCTAGGAGTGAAGGATGATTTATAGCGTGATCCACTTCTTGGAGACAGATTAACTTGCTCCAATGCTCGGAACTGAAGCTCACAAGGGTAGTCTCTCACACATCCAATGCGTGGTCCTGCACCAGTTGTCCATTTGCATGATAGCTGCTTCCCCAGCTGATATGATTTCATTTCTTTATGTGAGTTTATTCTTTTCAGTATGGACTCTGGTGGAATGCTTTCTACATCATTATCATCGCAACACTTTTTCTCTTCTGTTGTTTCTTCATCAACTGAGTCAGATTCCATTTCCAAACTTTCACAACTTTCTTCAACACCTTCTACCTCTTTTTCTAGTCCTTCAAACACATGACCACCCCTTTTTGGTATTTCAAGATTGCTAAGTTCTCTTCCAAGAATTTGAAATTGCCTTGGCCTAGGTGTCATCACTGCTGAAGCCCTCTCAGTTTGAATCAAATTGGCCTTCTCTTCTGCAGCTGAGGCTTCAAGAATGGTATCTTCAATCTCCAGGCCATTCATGTTCTCAGTGAAGTCCTCTTCAGAGGAGTGGCTTCTAAGATGACCACTTCTCAGAGAACGTAATTCATCAGCCTCATCAACTGAATCCATCTGCATATAACAAAATGAATCTCCTTAGATATTCTCTCACGTCTTGTAATTACTTACATTGCATAAACTATTAGAGCGTGGTAAAATAATGTACAGCTTTGGCTCTGTGTTTTAATTTCTATACCTTGACATCTGAAAGGCTAACATTGTTCTCCTGAAGGAATGAAATAAATTCCTTAAAGTTTTCTTCAGTTGGTCGATAATGTCCACTGTGTGGCCAAACTGCCTGTTGAAAAGAAACAACAAAATCAGTTTTAGCTAAGCAAGTAAAATAGTTATCCATGGTGGTAGGAATCTATCAAAAGATTCATAAATTAACACAAGCTTTAGGCCGGATTTCTACCTTCAAGACACCGTGTTCAACCACTAGTCTCCCAGCAGATGATGTAGCTCCTCCAGCCAAGAAGCTAGAATGCTGAAATGAACCTTTTGATTTCTTGCCAACATACAATGTCTTGGATGTGCTAAGGACAAAGATCCACTTGGCATGTGCATCTTTTCCAGTTGTGTTAAGGAGTTCTCCTGATTGCTTGTAGAAGAACTTTCCATCCTCCACAACAACTTCATATGCCAATCTTTCCATCTGGAACAAAGCAGAATCAAAATAATTAACAAAAATTGAAATGAAAGAGTCTCAAGCAAATTTATCTATCAAGAGGTGTTCACATATATGGAGGAAACCTTACCGGACCCAGATATTTAATACACTGCTGTTGAAGTTTGAAACGAGGGCACTTGTCAAGATTTACTTCCTTTCCTTCTCCTATATCTAGCCTGCAATTTCAAGCAAGATCAGTTTCAAACTCTGGTGGCTTAAGATCTATATACTAAACTAGCTTAAGTTGCAATGTTTATAAAGAATCTTACCAGTAGAAGAAGGGTTCTCTGCTCTGACACCGAAGCCACTTATCATAATAGAAGTGTAGATTATGTCCATAGCGATGGCGTGGGTCAATCTATTACACATGAAAAACATTAATAATTGATGAAAGACTAACAAACCAATATATGAGCAGAGAAAGAATTAGAAAAATCATGTTTGACTAACCGCTTCAAGCCAGTGCTGTAAAGCAAGTTTTTGAGCTTTATCGTCTTTTGATAAACCTTTCCCAACCTGCAATGACAAAGAAAAGTTTAATCAAGTTCAATCCAGCATGAAAGTTTGAACTAAAAGGTTAGAGCATGGTAGTTATTAAAGGTATTAACCAGTAATCACCAATACCATGCTGATAAATAAAACTTCTTTCTAAAGCTGAATAATGTTAAAGTACCTTGGCAGCTCTAGTTCTTGCTCTAGACCAACGAGAAACTGCAGTCTCGTGTTTCTCAATGTCAAAGAAAGATATGGAGCTGCGCTTGAGTTCAGCAAAATCTAAAAGCTTCCACCTATTCAAAGATTCGATAAAAACATGTTAGAAACACATTGAGTTTTGTGAAAAAGGAAAGAGATTTTTAGGCCATTGAATAAGTACCAGCTTTGTTCAACAAGAATTGCACAATCTGCTAGCTTTCTTCTGGTACGAAAGCTCTTGTACACTTTCTGCAATTTAAGCGCAGCAATGTGTTTGGGGCTGCTTGGATTTAGAAGTGCTGATTGGATAGTTTCCACTTGATTCTCTGACTTGAGCGGCATATCATCCATTTCTTTGATCTTTTTGCCAGTCCTTGCGATAGGCATGTTTTCCTCTTTTTCAAATGACAAAGTGTTGGTGGAGATAATTTCATCGATGTCTTTTCTTTTGAAGCTCACTGATGTCTCTATTGTCATCTTTCCAGAACCTAGAGATTTCAGAATGGTGGGTTCTAAATCTTCTTTTTTGAAACTAACAGATCGTACTGGAGTCTTGATTTCATCATTGCCAAAGTTGATGGATTTTACAACCACAGAATCTAAGCCATCTTCCACATCATTGTACTTGGCAAATGGACATGAGAAGGATATCCCCATATGACAACAAAACCAATATGCAGAAACTTGTGCAATTCGTGGACCTGAAAATAGCAAAGTCGGCATTAAAGTACAAAGATACATTTTCAATTTTTCAAACCAGATGGAATAAGTACATCAACAATATAAACAGTCATAAGAAATAAAACGGTTCCACACCATCAAATTCAAACCGTACTCACATCAAGCCACACACAATTCCACCAAGACAAAAAAAAAATAGAAAACCAAAAATTCTTGAGACCCATTTCAAAATGCATTATTCTTTTTACTATTCTGTGCGCAAGAACAAAAAGCATCAACAATAACTCATATTTTATGCTGCTGCATAATCATCAGAAACAAAGGATCACGGATCCGAAAAACCCACCAACCAAACGCCCATTTTAAAAGACAAATCACAGAAAACAGTCTCGTATACATGAAAGAAGAACCTCAAACACAGTAAACAGAAAACCCATTTTATTCTCCTAGACAGATTCCAAACCAACCAACCAACGCATATCAGATAACCCAGTTAAAGAATAGGAAGGATCTAAAAACCAAAACTTTCACTAAGACATCAACAATAAAAAAAGACTATATTTTTCTTCACAGATAGTTAGATTGAGCAGAATAGCTTCCAAAGAAAAACATTCAGCACCGTATTCAGTATGCAGAAATGGATATGCAAACCATTCATTCCACAAAAAAGAAATACATAACAAAACAGATTCTTAAAAGCAAAAGGAAAATGGAGGGTGGTAGAGTACCTGAAGATTCGAAAACCAGGAAGGAGAAAAGAAAAGAATCTGTAATGGGTTGATGAGATGAGAGAATGAATCTTAATGAACAGTGTTGTTGAGTTAAGGAAATGAGATATTACATGAAGTGAAATGGTGATTTTTGAGATGGTGATTGAGGAAAACTGAACTTGGTAGCTAGCTTGAACTTGTTATCAAAGGTAATGGGATCCTTCACCATGAAACACTTCACATATATATATACATATGTTAGAAGAAGAAAGAATAGGATGAAGATGAAGAGAGAGGAAGTAGAGAGAGACAGTGTTTCCACTTTCCAACCACGTGGAGTCGAACAAGTATAATCAAATTCCTTTTATTTTATTTCTATTTTTCTTTTTTCAGATTTTCCTTCTTCACTTTATTTTTAGAACGACTCTGGTTTGTAGCCTCTTTACCAGCACACCCATGACGTGACATTTAACCTTATTTTAATTTCTTATCCGTTTTAGCAAAATTAAAACTTATTCGTTAATACAAAATTAAAAATGCGAAATAAAATTATTTGAAAAACTAATAATTTGATAAAATATTTTAATTTGGAGTTTTTATTATATAATGAAATAAAGCTTGGTGAACGTTTTGTTTCAGTTTCACGCGTACGCGTAACATTGCAATCTTCAAAATATATATTAAAAAATTAGGGTAGTCAAATTTATATAATATTGTGGAAAACTAGTTTCGTAAACCTTGGAGTTCAAGTGTCGACCCAATATCTTAAGATAGGTACATTCGATAAAATAAAAATAAAAGTAAAAATGTTCGTGCTTAAGTTTATATTATTATTTCCTAGCTGATGTATGGGAAAACAAAATTTGAATTATAAGGGGTTTCTCTTATAAATTGTAAACCCTAATTATATGGGAGAGATAGTTTATTTATAAAATTAAAAAAGTAATTTTGTTTTATTAAAAATACTAATGAAAAAGAGACACTTTGTGATTCTATATATTTTAAGAAAAAATATATTAATAATCTTAATTACATAAAAAAATAATTAATATTGCTCAATCATCACTTTTAATTTTTTTAATAGTTTGTTTTTATTTTTAGAATATAACTACGAGTAAAATAGAAATATTAAGCATGTATAATTTTATATATTGTGATAATTTTTTTAATTGTAAAAAATAATTAAGGGTAAAATAGAAATAGAAATTATATATTATTATAGATTATATTATCAATAATATTATATAAAAATAGCATTAATTGTTAATTTGATTATTATAAAAATTATTTATATTAATTTTTCATCATACTAAATAACAATAATAAAGTTATCGAATCATTTACTTCTTGATCTATTTAAAAAAATAATAAATAAATATTATAATGATTTTCAACTAACTTACTAAATAATCTAGGCTCAATAAAGTAATATGTCAACTCTAATATAAATAAATCATAACATAGTATGAATTAATTTTTTACCTATAATACGTCATTGATTCACATCCTATTTTTGGGTTAGGAATTTTTTTTTTCGTCAATAAATTTTTTTTATGTGATTTTTGTTTCAATTGTTTCACCGTCAAATTAAAATGGGTTCTTAAAACATTATATGGTTTCTGAATTTCCGTGCATAATCAAATATCTCGAAACACATACTACAACAAATATTCAAGGCTAATTTGACATTATAAAGTGCAATTGATTCAAAATATAATTTTTTGCAAATTTTAGTAACTAACTATCAGATATATTTGTTGATCAAAGACATTTATTAAATCTTATAGTTTGTTAACTAATGCTTAAAACAAAATTGATGTTAATAGACAATTTACCATGTCTAAAGAATGAAGTGTAATAACTAACCTTAGAAATGAAACTCATTAAAGATAACTAAAAATTAAAACACTCTAATCAAGGATGTGGAGGCGACTTTTAAATTAATCTGTTCATTCTGGAAAAGAAAATCAAGTAGTTAAATTCATAAATATGGTGAAATTTCAACAACTTTATAAAGATTATGGCAGGAATGAAATATACCAAAATTAAATCAAAGTCCTTCATGATGTAATCCAAGTTTTTATAACACAATGCTAGTAAATACACGACAAGGAAAATTAAAGATTTATCACTCAACAGTATTAAAAATTTGAGACTTATTTAAAGAACTGTCAATTCTCAACCAAATGTTTTGTATATTTGACCAATAACTATACCAAACAGTATACGTATTTATTTCTCTGATAGTTTTTATGAGTTTATGTACATCAGAAAGGAAACATTTAGTTCGAATTTTGGTTTGACTTGCTGCTATATATATTTTTGTATTTTTCTAATGTATATCCTCCAAAGAATTTTTCCAAGAAATAACCCTTTTTTTTTTCAAATCCTATCTTAAAAGGGTCATTTTCTTGACAAAGTCTCGAAGTAAAATGCAATCCAGGAATTGGAAGTGAAAACCAGATTGACTTTATCAAAATCAACGATTGATTCCAAAATTTAGGTCAAGTAATTTAAGTGTTTGTTTATGATCAACCTTTTCAAACTATTCGAAAGCTAAGTTAACCACTACAAAATTGAATATTCATATGGGGCATGAACTTTCTGCCTCCTATGGAGCTCATTGCTGACGATAAGTATTACAATTTTTTATATTAATTGAATAGTGGTTGGAAAAAGATTGTTGATTTGCTGTGCAAAGCAAGTAATGAATTTGAAAATGTTGTAGGGATGTGAAAGATTGGAAATTTCCTTCTATCGTTCTTCGGGTGTCTCTAAGATTGAGATTGCTTCATTGGCTAATTAATAGCAACAAAAAGTGTTTGTGAAAGTCCAATAATGTCAAGTGATAATTAGGATGGGAAAAAAATCTATGGCTAATAAAATTCGTAGCTGAGTAGTTATTGTTTGTGGATATTTACTATTTGCGAGTAACGGAAAGTGAGTATTTTAATATCTACTTTTAAACGGATCGGATACGAGTAATATAATATCCGACTGTTATCCGTAAAAAATAATAAAAAAATTTAATTTATATATATATATATATATATATATATATATTTAATTAAATTTAATTAAAAATAAAATAAAATTATATTTTATTAGGTTAAATTTAATTAAAATTTTATTTTAATTTATATTATATATATATATATATATATATATATTGTAATTTTATTTAAATTTTATTTTAAAATGTATAAAATATTTTTCTTTTATTTTTTGCAAGTATTTGCGAGTACCCGCAGGTTTTAAAATACCCACGATAAACTAATCCAATTTCGATCCATTTCCAAATTTTACAAAATTAAAATTATACAATATTCTATATAAAATTATCAATTCAATCATACAATCATACAATTAATAATCATTGAAATGACCAATTCAAACATTCTATCACAAATAATTACATATGAGAATTATCACAGTTTGTCTATAAGAATCATTCAATCACATAATTTTGATTTTATAATAAATCTACTAAAACAAGTTCATAGCATATTATTAAAATTAAATAAATTTACTAATAAAAAAAATTAAATACATTTTATCTACCTCTATTCCAATCCTTTACCCTACAAGCTAACATACTTTGTCTCTAACATACTTTGTCTCTTAATGAACCACCAAAACCACAACAAATTTGACAAAAACGATAAAAGCCACAACAACATATTCAAACCTAGCATTTCAATATAGCACAAAAATTTCATCAGAGAAGAAAATGGAACGTACCCGTGGCAGCAGAGATGGCACGACAAAGAGGATGGCGTGGCGGCAGAGGCTAGCGTGACGGCAGAGGGCGCGACGGACGACCGGATGGCGCGACGACAAAGACAGTATGCGATGGAGATGGCGCGGCAGCAACGAAATGGCGTGGAGGCAAAGGAGAAAGCTTCAGAATCGCGTAGAGAAGATAAAATTGTTCAGTGTTTTGTATTTTTTAACCTACAAAGGGGAATATGCCACGGTTAATAACTTACCCGCGGTCATAAAGGGGTATATGTCGCGGTTCACAACTAAACCGTGACCTATCCTTCTTAAAAAAAATAATAAAAATGGCATTTTTGAAATTATTTTTGAAACTATATGCCGCGGTTCAGCGGGCAACCGCGGTATATACCCTTAAATATTTCAAATTTATTCAGATCAGGGAATATGCCCGGTCACCACAGTGACGAAGGGCATTACCGAAGGCCACAATCCCTCGGAAAATGCCATAAATCGTCGCTGAAGACCCATTACCGAGGGCCCGGCGACGGTCAGAAAGCCCTCGGTAAATACGTTGCTCTGAGAACCGCGACCTATTCCCTTGCCAATTTATTGCAGGGGTTGACTGATGGGAAATGTCAGAATGTAGCAGGGATATCTGTCGCGGTTGCGCAGAGAACTGCGGCCTATTCCCCTGTTATTTAATTTTTTTTTCCTGACGTGGCGTCAAAGGTGATGATTGACTGGGGTATATGTCGCGGTTAAGAGGAGAATCGCGGCATATATGTTCGATTTATTTACAAAACTGTCACCGCACAACATTATGTTGCGGTTTCTAGTGAATCGTGACATAATGAGTGTTGTATAAACCTTATTTTTTATTAGTAATAGCTTTATCCGACGAATTGAATTGTGAGTAAACACTATCCATACTTGACCCGACCATTTGCCATCACCTACAACCTATGTTGGTTTTTTAGTACATAGCATATATTGAGTGTAATATAGTAACACGAGTGAATATGTAATAACTAGGTTGAGCTGCTAGTTAACATTTTATTTTATTTTTATCTGTTTTTATATTATATATAATATTTAAATAAAACAATATAACTATTAGTTAAATAATTACTTTTTTTTTTAATTGTGTGGTTCGGATCATGTAAACGTATAATGAGAATGTAATTTAAATTAGGAATGTCTACATACTAAATTTTAATTGTTGATTGAAATTGATTAAATTTATTCTAAAATTTACAATCATTTTATTTTTTTCGTTAAAATACTTATACAATATTCACATAATTAATTGTGATTTTCAGAAAATATTTCTTAAAAAATAAAATAAAATAATTAAATTTACTGGGTTATTAACTCATGTCTATTAGCTTTTGACGAGATAAGCTATGTCTTTTGAGTGTGACATTTCAATTTAGTATAATACATGTACAAGTTGATAGTACTATATACAAATAAACATATTATTTGTAAATATATTATACAAATGAGTAAAAAATACATTGTACGTAATAGTAAGCCTTATGTGTATGTTAGCAATGACTTCACCTTTATCATATCACATATATATATCATTATGTATGTCATTCTTTAATTATATATTTTAGTGTATATATATAACTAATTATATAAATTTATCTATATCATTTTAATATATTAAATACATAAATAAACTTAAATATATACAAATACATTACAACATAATTACAATCACATGTTGTTTGAGTGGAATATCATATTTGCTTAAGTGATCGTGAAATAGTAAGTGTAATCATTATAAACAAATAAAATTTCCAACAATGAGTTACTGCTTAAGCAATTTATAATATTCTTAAAAATACACATTTTTAGCAAATAGAGAGGAAAACCAATATAAATAATTTCAACCCAACTTACATTCTAATAAATCAAATACTTTTTTTATATGGTTTTTAAACTCCCAATTAATTCATAACATCATACATCATACAAATTAGGTTAAAATATTTTTTTGTCCTCTAATTCTTATAAAAAAATTCAATTAGATTCTTAATTTTTATTTAGTTCAATTTAATTCTCTATTTTTTTTTTCTAAAATGACCCAATCATTACTGATAAATTAATGTCAGATTTTATAATCAAATCGTTCAACTTAAAAACCTAAATACTCAAATTATTTATCCTACCTTCTTGTAGATATAATCTCTTCACAACACAATAGTTAAAATCTTCTCTAAAATTAGAGACTTTAAATAATGAGTTAGGAAAATGATATTAAGAAAAATGAGTTTATAAACTTTTTTTATCATTACTTGTTTAAAAAATTATTTAAAAAAAGTTCTGATCTTAAATATATTTTTTACGAATGCAGAAATCAAAATAGTAGGTTTTACACTCCTAATTGTTTGTAATCAACATAATATTTATACACTTTAATAATAAATGATATCCCTATACCATAAAATTCGTATAAACTATTCTTACTTTATTTCCTCTCCCATTTAAGGACAGGGTAAGTTAAGAAAAAGAAATTTAATAAGATAAACAGTGAACTAAGTTTTTTCATTGTAATTTTATTGTGGTTTCTGAAAATTCATACTATAATTCTTAATTAGGAATGGATCTTAACCAATATTTTTAAGAATTAAAGTAAAACATTTAAAATTTATGTATTTAATTATAATTAATAATACAAAAATACTTAATTTAGTATAACTATAATTATAAAAAAAATTACACATATATAAATGATTATTTTTCATTTTTTATATTGCTGTACTTATTAATAATTGAATCAAAACTAAACATTTTAACTATCTTTTTTGTCGATAAAAAAATCATCTTTCATTTTATTTTACAATATATATAATTTTTAAAGTTTAATACCGAAAAATAATCTATCATAATTTAATAAAAAAAATAAGAGACACAAATACTAAAAAAAAATGATAATTAAGCCACAACTAGAAACCAATTATAAAAAAACATATTAGACATTATTTTTTCTTCTATAATCATAAAAAATAATTGCTATTAAAGTGATATTTCATTGAGAAAAGATAAAATTACCTTTTTTTTCTTCAAGAATGAAAAAGAATAGATGAAAAATGAAAGCACAAATTTTAAGTTTGTGTTATCAAGTGAGACAAAATAGAATTATCTTTTTTTTTCTTTAAAAATGAAAAAGAATAGATGAAAAATGAAAGCACAAATTTTAAGTTTGTGTTATCAAGTGAGACAAAATAGAATTATCTTTTTTTTTCTTTAAAAATGAAAAAGAATAGATGAAAAATAAAAACAGAAATATTAAGTTTGTGTGACAATGGAAAATAATAAAATATGTAAAAAACTCAAAAAATAATAAAAAGATAAAAAATATCTTAATAAACTTTTTACTTTTTATTATAACATTAAATATTATGCTTTATAAAAGAAATAAAAAGATATCTAATTATATTTACATTAATTATCAATGTTTCCAATATATGTTACATATTATTTAGAAAATTTTAGAAAAATTGAGGACCATGACACCCCTGCCCCTCTTGTAATCCGCCCCTATCCATTTTACGTATAATTGTATTTTATTTACAAATATTTCAATGTGTGCAAAATGTACTGTCATTCTAGAGCATTCCTTCTCTGATGATTTGTAAGAAAATAATTGTATGAAAAATTTCATTTACAGATAATTAGAATGTAAAGCTAAATAGAAACAGATTGTTTATTTTGATGTTAAAAGTCTAAACCAAATATAAAACTGGACAGACATTATAATAATTGGGAATGCAAACGTACGGTGTCGGAAAGTGATGTACAGATATACAATAAGTTGGTGAGAAACAATATATAATTATGTAATTAAACTTTCTCTTACTTGTTAATTTTTTTATAGTAAAAATTGAAAAGGACAGCTTTAGGTGGTAATTAAGGAAACATGATTTAGGAATCTACGTGTTCCTGTTTCATCTTTCGGTCATTTCATTTATTCTTCATATTCTTTTCCCATTTTAATAAATTACAATATCTATAACAAGCCACGAGATCAACATTATACAAAATCAGGAACCTTCCTATTCTTTCCATCCTCACTTAGTTTAAAAGAATATAAAGTTTGCAACTTTAAATCGGCACCGTTTAAGAAATAAATGCTGCTTAGATTAATATAAAATCAAGATAAATCTATAAATAATTATTATTATATTTGTAAAAGTTGCCATTTTTGTACCTGAATACACCTGTTGGTCAAATCCAAACCACAGAAAGCTACGCTAATCCAGTAAGTCATTTCAGTACTCTTGTCTGTTCTCAAAAAGAAAAAAAAACATTTTTATTAATTCAAATTTGACGAAAGTGATGATTCAAACTGAAAAGATGTGAGAAATATTAATTAATAATTTTTATAAAAAAATATGGGAGAAATAATGAGTGATAATAGATGGACAAAACATTGTCACTTCCAACTGTCATAGTGTTCGAGATCTGCATGCATGGAACAGTGAAGGAGTATACAGGGATGTGCACGTGTCAGAACTGGAGTGGGCCACGCCGCGTTGCCACCGTAAGTTGTAACACCGTACCGTTCTTCAGACCACAAAATCTCTTCTCCTGTTCCTGCTGTCCCTTTTACACCGTATTCTATGTTTTGCTTTGATGTAGAAATCGGCTTTGCTATACGTACATTGTATTCTGTTATACTAATGTGCACATTGTTTTCTCTGTTATACCCTCCGCATTTTGAATGTGCCATGTTACAATTAAGTAGCAAGAGAAAAAAAAAATATTAATGAAAAGTATATTTAATTTAATTTTGTATTCTGTAAATTAGTTAGTTAGTATATAATTGATTGAAAATATTTCAAAAACATCGAACAAGAAAGTTGAGAGAGTTCAATAATAAGTGGCAAAAAGACCTAAATCTCAATTATAGATTTTCAATCATTATATTAGACTCCAATATCGTATTAAAGTAGTTAAATATAAATTTAACTCATTCTCGTAAAATTAATGCAATCTAATATACGATATAATAATTTAAATGTATATTCAATAAAACATACATCATATCTTATCACCTTCTTTAAAATTTGAAACTAGATATGAAAGATGAAATTTTCAGGCTTTGTTCTCTTTTCATTGAATGTTTTATCAATCCGATATGGAAAAAGACATTGTATTTAAAAAAAAAAAGTTTGATCTATAAATTTATTTCATCTAGAAAATAAGATTTCTTTGGTCAATACTAAATTGTAAGAGGCTAGTTTTTTTTAAGTCAAATCAATATTAACTTTTGTAGAATCGTCATTGAGATAAAGTTATTTCTAATGTCTTGTAAATTTTCAAATCATTTTTAGATAATTTATAATTCAATCTCAAAAAATTGATTTAAGGAGGTAGATTTAGACTCGTTTACAAATTAAAAATTTGATCATATGGCTAGTTGGTATAAAAGATTTATAAACCCTCTCTCTCACTGAAAACATTGAAAGTAGAAATAAAGAGAAACTTGATGATGAGTAATACAATTGTATCGTATGAGCTGGACGTCCATGTATAGCGCGCGAGACGGACGGTCATGCAGATGGCAGAATCTGATCTCAAGTTGGATTGGTTTCTCGCCAAAGCTCTCTAACGGAACGGACGGTACGGGCGTCCGGTGGAGGTTGTAGATTAAAATATAGTAAACGTTCAAGATTAAGGTAAAACCAAATCAACCATGGTGGGGCTGTGATTGGGTTGTAATTAAGATTTCGCTAATTATCGGCCCATAAAGAAAACTATAAATATAAGTCAAGGGTAAGAGGTAGGTGGTTACATTTAATACGCATTTATTTCACTCTCTTTCTATCTCTACCCCTTTTACCTAACACTTGACACTGACTTGAGTGTCGGAGTGCCATTAGCAGGTACCCGGCCGGATCCAATGAAAGTTGAGTACTCCACACCAAAGAGCAACCGAATAGAAAGAGTTGAAGACCGGACAGTTAACAGCGAAAAATTATACAAAAAGACTCTAAAACATTTCCAACCGAAACAATAATAAACATAGATAAACTTTTATATCATTCGATGAAAGAGATCATATTATACACATCCCTTTAAAAAATATTATCATTTAATTCAAATCTCCAATAGATGAAATCTTAAAAAACAAAAACATTATTTTAAAAGCCACTTACATTAAATAAGCATGTGACTCCCACAATAAATGATTAGATAATAATTATTGGACGTCTATAAATAATATAAAAAAGCTAATGAAAACAAGAGTCGTCTTAAATGACATATTTTTAATCAGAATAGCTTTTTATTCTTGTAGAAGACATAATATAAAAAAGTATATATATATATATATATATATATATATTTATATATGAAGATGTAGCTGTAGAGCATGGTTGTGAATTAAATAATAGGAGCTGGCACGAAAAGTGTAGTTAATTTTTGTTATGTTATGGTCCCTTTTTCTACTTATTCAGTGGTCACTGCCCACTAATGTGAACTCAGAAACGAAACCCAAAAGAACGCGGAAACCAAAAGAAAAGGTCACCACAACAGCATATAAAACACCGACTCAAATAAATGCTGGTGAGTTTTTTGTACGTGTTTTTTTGACCCGTACGTGTGTGTGCGCCTCTGCAACCACTCCCATCGCATGCAAATGCAACAAACACACTTCTCAAAATTCCAAACACGCAAAAGTCAAACTCTTCATTCACTTCTTTGACGTTTGTTCCATATTTCTTTCCCATCTTTTACTTCAACGTTTTAAGATATATCATTTCTTCAATTTAATAATTACATTAGCACTTGTTTAATTGCATTAATTATTAATAATTAATATATTTGAATTTAAATTAGTTTCATTCTGAGCTGATCAATTCAATAAATGAAGTAAATAAGAACATCATTTATCTTTATCTCTCCTCAAATAAGTAACAAATTTATTCATTATTTTTTTAATTTTTCTCCTTCAAATATAAAAAAATTAAGAGAAAGAGATAAAACATATTTGTTAATTTGAATTAGAAGTAATAGATAATAAAAGAAATGAGATTAATTAATAAAGTAGTCGTACTTCTGGAAAAAGTAAGATGTTTGTCTTGAAATGTGTGACACCTTTTGATGTGGTGAGAGAAGGAAAACGTCACCATTTTTAAAAATTGCTTCAAGATTTGATGTAATCTACGACAAAATAATACGCGATCCGTTCATCATTTCATAAACTAAAATAAAACAAAAAGGAACAACCAACGTTAATAAATAACATTAATTAATATAGGCGGCAGCTTATCACCTTTGTCTGTCAAATTTTTAATTTTATTTATCTATTATCATTATTACTGAAAAATACATGGGTTATGTATTTATATTTTTATCATAATATCTTTTTTTAACTGGTTAAATTTAATATTTATATTAGTTCAGAAATTTATTTAAATGAGATATTATAGTATTACTATTTTTATATTTAATATGTGTAAATTTAATAACCTGATTTCTGTTCATCATTAACTTGAAAGTATGAAATTCTAATAGCATAATCTTTAAAATTATTTTAAAATAACAAACTTATCATATATATATATATATATATATATATATATATATATATATATATATATANATAATAATTTATAATTAAATAAAACTATAAACCTATATAATATATATATATATATATATATATAATAATTTATAATTAAATAAAACTATAAACCTTTTTGCATTAATAGTAAATGGAATATTTTGTAGAAATCTAGAAAATAACTTAGTAAAGTAAAGTAGTTTCTTACACTACTACAAAATTGAACATAAATAGCACTCAATAGATAGCATTAATTCAAATAAACGCTATCTATTAATATGCGGAACAATAGATAACAATAGATAACGCTTCTTCAAAAAAATGCTATTTATAACTATGATCATAGATAACGCTTTTTTTTTTTAAAAAAAAAAAGCTATTTATAACTATTTAATATTATTTTTTTAATTAATAATTTTAAATATACGAATAGATATCACTCTTTTAAAACGACACTTTTTAAATAGATAGCGTGTTTTGTGCTAAAATAATTTCAATTCGCGGTTTTCCCTTGGAGTGTATTTGCAATTTTGATTTCTGCTTCGCGCTTGAGGTTTTATGCGTTTTCGTTTCAGCTATTACTCACTGCAATCCATCTCGTGTGGCTCTCGCGTCTTTGCTCCGTTACGGTTGTGGTGCGTGTGGCTTTCATTGTGTGGCGTCTTTGCTCCGTTCCAGTTGTCGATTTCAACTGTGCGTGTTGCGTCAAGCTCTAGGGCTCCTTTGTTTCCTTAGTTTCAAGGCTGCCGTTTTTGGTATCTCATTCCCTCTTCCACCTTTTCTTCTCTGTTTCGTTTCTTCCTTGCCCTATTTTCACGAAAATGCGTTTTCCATCAAGTGTTGATCGTGTCACTGAAGCACTTGTTTTAGAGCTGTGTTAGTGTATGTTAGTGTACTGGGCGTAGGATATTTGTTCGTGCACTGGGTTTAGGAACCCGTTCTCACTCGCGTCATTGCTAGGGAAAACCTGAGGGAGAACGACACTACTGTGGTGAGTCTTCTCCCTTATTGTATTAGAATTCTGGAATTGAACATATTAGGTTTTGTATGATGCTATGTATTCTTGCACTACTTCAATTACAAGAAGAGTCCAATACCTTTTAGGGTTTTTCTATGTTTCAGTTTGGAATACTCTACTTCAATTGTTTCAGTTTGGAGTCGAATATGTTTTTTATTGCTATACCAGGTGATGGCAGAGGTAGGTTTAGTTCATCTAGATAGTTAGAATCACTCTGATACAAAACCTAAAAAGAAGAATGCACATTTGAATCTAATGAGTATGGGTAGAAGTGAAATTGATGCATATCATTAACTTCATTATTAGATTGACACCTTATGATATTGCTAATACATTCTTATATTTTTCTTTTACAAGGTATCTATATCAAAACTTTGTTAAGCCAAATGATAAGGCATTCTTTTTCTTATCACCCTAAATCACAACACATGAGCTGCCAATGAAAGACAGAATGCAAAAGATAGTTACTCTTTTTCTTGATAATGGGGTGATTGATAAGTTTGTTCTTGCACCTATTAATACCGGGTAATACCTTACTTTACAACTTTATCAACAATGTATTATTTTTAAAGTTAGATGTACAAATTCAAATTTTGTTAATTCATTTCAAATTGTAGCCAACATTGGGTCTTGCTGGGAATCAATCTTAAACTAGAGATAATTCATTATCTTTGACCCAGTGGCGGTAGACATTAATATGAGGCAAGATTTGAAGAAATTTTTTGACATGTAAGAATATACGTATTGTATACTTTTAGTTGACATATATGTATACTTTTAGTTGTATTATTTTTACTTATACATGCTTTAATTTTATCTATTCACCAGGGTTATACAAACCTATCGAGCTCAAACAGGAAACATGGTTTCAAAGTCTAAGTCAAATAATATCAAATGGACAACAATTAAGGTACATTACTCTAGTGTGTTTTGTGTAGTATAGTCTTGATTGTCATAATTAACTTGTTGAATGACCTTATGTGACCTTTAGTTCACGTTATGGTTGCTTGTATTGTACTGATTAGGTGAAAAACTTGTATTCTTGAATGGTTGAAGACTTATTTCCTTATTGCATGGTATTGGTTAGTTAACTTGTATTGTTGTGAAATTGGTTGGAAGAGTATATGGTTGTTATGAAAGCATGACTTATTATTAAGAGTTTAAACTTATATATGGTGTATAGTTAGTTGTTATCATGCACTAAATCTGTTTGGAGTATACTAGAGTTTTGGTTCTTTTTTATGTTCAAATTATAAAAATATTTTTTAATTTTGAAATTTTAGTGTCCAAGACAACCCAACGATAATGATTGTGGGTACTATGTGTGTCAATATATGAAGAAAATTATTACATATTGTGAAGGAGGAACCATTCCAACTGATGTAAGTTATCTTTATTGTTATAATTAATTCGTAGTAAAATTTAATTAACTAATTCTACATTGTTTTTCTTTCTTGCAGTATTTTTCTAGTTGCAGATGTCAGCAATATCATGAAAGTCAAATCACTGAAGTTAGGAAAAATTGGTGTTTACATGTAATTAGTACATGTATATAGGTTATGTTATGGTGATGTACATACTTATAAGTACTGATAGGATATATATTCTATGACTGTATATATTATCTTATAAAACAATGTCATGTCATGACACGTACTAGACGATTTAATGATTAAATTTTGAAATATTATTGTACTAATAATTTTTACTCATATTAATGAACATTCTTTTTGAGACATTTGTCATATTTTTTAATATTTTATATTTTATTCTAAAATTATTATTATTTTTTTAAAATTTGAATAGATAGCGCTTTTTTAAAAAAGCGCTATCTATTGGTGACTTACAATAGATAATGTTTTTTTTGAAAAAGCGTTATCTATTGATGGCTGACAATAGATAACATTTTTTTAAAAAAGTGCTATCTATTGTCAGCCACCTATAAATAACGTTTTTTTTAGAAGCACTATCTATTGGTGGTTAACAATAGATAGCGCGCGTATAGATAGCGCTTATGATAAGAAAAAGCGCTATTTATACACTTTTTTGTAGTAGTGTTATAGATGAATTTTAAAAATTTTACAATTATAACGTAGAACTTATAAATAGAAAAAAACTATTATTCAAGTTTTCATTTAAAAGGTCTATATCTCTTTAAACTTTTGTTTCTTTCTTTTCTTTCATTTTTCTCAAAAATCCTTTTAATTTTTTCAAGACCAAAGACTACCAAAGTTCTGCATGAAAGAGTACCGAGTTGTTTGCGTGCAACTCAATTAGATTCAAGACAAATCTATGTTTGTATAAGATTGTTAGGTATGCTCAAATTGTTAATTTAAGTTTTTTTTTTATTTTGTTTTTTCATACAAATATTGTACCTTGTGAGAAAAAGAGTTCCTGAAGCTCTTTTAGAATGATATAAGAAAAGAAAACTAGTTTGTCTTTTTTTACAATACTTTAGTTTAAATTATATGGTTTTATGAGTGACACCATGATCACTCTATCTAGTTTGAGAAAATGATTGTGTTAATGAACTTTGAAATGTTTGTTGGTTATTAAATTTCGAACATAGAGATTGGCTTCATTAATGTAGGTTTAAGGTTTGTGTGAGTATTAATTAATTTATGTGCATGAGTTTAATCGATTTGGTTGGGTTTAAAATAATTTTGAAACAAATTGTATAAAAGAATTAGAATTATTTAAATAGACTAAATGGATGATTGGTTGAGATTTTTGTATAATGGATACTAAGGGTGTGTTCACTTTAGAGGATTGATTTGGGAGAGTGAGTAGATGAATTTGAGGAGATTAGAGAGTGAATAGATTGTTGAGTGTTTCTCCCTGCACCTCACCAGTCTCACATGCATCTCCCTATTTTTTTTTTATTATTCAAATTGTGCCTCTGTTAGAACCACAAAGAATCTTTTGACTGCTTTTATTTTTAACTGACCCATTCAACATTCAACACTTGAAAGCAATTACCCATCCCCTCTGTCGCATTTCTTCCCCTTCTTCCCTCTTCTAGTGCGCAATGCTCCTTTTATCCTCCCCTTCTCCTTGACTTTACTTTTGCCTCCCTTCCTCCATCATTTTACTTGTTGTTGCGCACACAACTCTCGTCGATGGTCATCGTGATGGTATCTTGGTGTGTGCCTTGTAGTGGTGGTTCTTCTTAGCTTGAGCATCCAGGTTAGTTATTCTTTCCTGTTCTTTTCTTAAGCTTGTTTGTATGGATTTTTTGTATGTAGTATTTCTATTTCTCTTGTAAAGTTTCTTTACATTCGTTTTTCTCTTGTAACTCGTAAAACCTCCTCAAGGAATACAACAACTTAAATCCTATGCAACACGAAAATAAGAACCTCTTTCCCATTCATCATTTAATATTTACATACAAACGACCTTATACTCAAGTTTTTTCTTCTTCTGTATAACATATTGTAACTCTCTCTTTCACACACTCAAACTTACGTAAAAAAAAATGTCCATGCAACATCCCACTCTTCTTCTAACTTTTCTTCAACTTTGCTTACTCAAAACAACCCCAAATACAACAAAACCTAAAACTACCCAACCTAGACTCAAACCTAATACATATAACAGAGCATAATCCATAAAATAACACATATAAAAAAAATATACAACATAATACATAAAGTATAAATTATTAAAAAAATGAAGTCTGCACAGTGCAATCGAAGTTGGAAGTGCGCCCCCCCCCCCCCACTAAACCACAGTTCAAAGTGTGGTTGGGGACAGCCAAAATTCGAATATCGGATATGTAGAACTGGCGTTCGGACGATGACACCCTTAACCGCAGCTCCTACGCCGATTAAGGGTGTTTACGTGAAATATTAAACTAACCTCGATGAGCTCTATGTCACCACCTTCTTCCTCTTCCAATATCCACAGCACCACCACCACAGATCACAACCACCACTGTATAACCTCTCAACTCATAAAACAATCAAATAATGAAGAAAATGGTATTGTGATGAAAGTGAAAAAATGGAAAGGGGGAAAGGGGTGCATGTAGGGTAGGGTTTATACAATCAAAGGAGGTTTAGGGTTGTTGGTCGTTAGGAGGGTTGACAATTGTTAGGAGATCATTAACTCATCATTAATTTTCTTTTGACTTTAATAAATGAAGGGCAAATATGTAAAATGGGAGGTGCAAGGTGAAATAGGTGAAATGCAGGGAACATCACTCTTGATTGTTTTTTTAGGGGATTTGAAGGTGAGTGGAGGTGAATTTGGAAGTAAAGTTTGTTAAAATTAGTGTAGGAGTTGACCGATGTGACAAATAAAAAAATTGCTTGATTGGTAAAAATTAAAGATTACCAAAATGTCCTTAGTTATAGAAGTAATATAAAAATAATAGTTGTTAATGTTATATGTAATTGTAAATATGTTTATAAGGAGAAAAAAATAAAAAATAAGTTTTAAAATGTAAAAAATGATAATTTATTAAATTGAAATAATGATAATAATGCTATTATTATTATTATTATTATTATTATTATTATTATTATTATTATTATTAATTCATCCCATGTGAATACATTCAAACAGTTATGAATGTAATTGTATAAGGGTGAAATCGAGAATTGATGATAAATCATTGCAAATATGCATGCAAGGATGAAGGAAGATTAGAAAAATCCTTTATCACGCAAATATGTGCTTTCAATCGCTCGCGGATCATTTAAAACGAACATGCAATTGATTCCAAATCCATCTTCACTAATGAACAATAATAGTATATTACTTCAAAACGAACAAAGCATAAGTGAGTTATCCATTCACAAGTGAAATTCATGTTTTAAAAATTCATAGAGTTTATTTCACTCTACTCACTAGGACAACACAACAAAAAACTGAAAAGCCAGTATACCCAAATGAAGAAACCTAAAATGAGAACTTACCTAATGAGAGAGGTGAGAACGACCACTAAACTGAACAATGATAGCAAGAGCGTGAAGAGCGACGACGATTCCAAAAACCACGACATCTATAACTCTAGAAAATACGAATATCATCACGACAACGAAGGGAGGTGATGAAGGGGTCTGCAACAAAGGGAGGGATGAGGGTAAAGAGTGTTGGGAGGAGTAATTGAAGCTCAAGAATGTTGGGTGCGATAGCCACAATCGTGGCTAAGGGAAGAGACAAAGACAAGCGTGACAGAAGGAGGAGACAAAGACGATGAATATTGACACAAAAAATACGAAACTTAGAGAGGATGTGAGTGCTAAGAAAGAATATGAGGAAGAAACTCCGAGAGAATGTACGAAGGAATATGAAAAATGAACATATTATTGGTCATAGTAAATAACTAGTATATGTACATTTTAAAAAAAAAATATTTAACTTTTTATATGAGTTTTAGGTTTAACCGATATAATATATTGTTACAAAAGATATTTTTTTTTCACACGTGAATATAATAATCATAAAATAAATAAATTAATTAATAAAAGTAAACTAATTTTTCCTTAAAAAATAGTAACTAATTATTATTATTGTTTACATAAGTTATTTACGTACACAACCAATGAAAGTAATGCAATTGATGTAGACCAAGTTTACAAGGATGAATTTTTATTTGTTGGGTAAGCATCGTCTTCACCTACAAATGTTGTGTAGTGATTAACAAATAATCGTAAGTTGAAAACGTGTCCTCTCCAAGCTCTCACAAACGACAGGTTTTATCAGTTCCCTCTCTATTCTCAACAACCACCACCCACAAAATAATATCATATTAACTGTTATAAATAAAAATAGTATAATATATATATATATATATATTAATTTTTTTAAAAATTAATAACAAGTGACGAAACTTAATTTTAATAATATTATACCATGAGACAAGTCAGTTTAGATTTAGGTGAAAATAAGTCAATTCAAATATATTACGTGATCATTATTTTAGTGAGAACTTATACAAATTATTGATAAAAACAAGTCTTTGTTTTATGATTTTTTTTTCGAAATTAATTACATGAATATAAATGATAAAAATAATATTTTACAATAAACTCTTTTTCCGTTTTATAGAAATGATTATATATATATATATATATATATATATATATATATATATATATATATATATATATATATATATATATATATATATAGTACTATTAATATAGGTTTTATCTTTTTAACGAAGCAAGTCAATAATGGACGATGTTGAAATCATGCAATCAAAATTATTGAACCAAATGATATATACTTAAATTTATGTCTAATATTAGATCAATCTCATTAGATTTAATCTAATTGTGAAATTCAATCTAAATTTAACTCAATTTCAATGGATTGAAAAAAAAATCTAAAATTGATTTTTCCAATTAAAATAAATAAGGATTACATATCCAATTTGTTTTATTGGATAATTACCGAATTTTTAAAAATTAAACCCATACCATACTTAAATTACAATCTGTAAATTATTCTTAAATTATATTCTTAATTTGCTTCACTTATAATTTTCAAGAAAGAAATCATTATAGGAATAAAACGATAGAAAAAAATGTATAAATACGAAAATCTCAAAAATGAATAATCTTTATGATGAAAACTTTGTTGTTTAAATTTTTATTCACTTAAGAAAGAAAAAAATTGTTCAGTTTTCTATATTTTGCGACTTTTATTCATCTAGATAATATATATTTTGCATTTATGTTTTTAATTTAATATATATTTTTTTTATTTAGTTTTCTTGTAAATTCAAAGGGTTCAAAAGTCTTCTCGCTATATATCGGAACAGACGGCTCAGAGAGATTGGCGAGTTTAGTAGCGTCGGTGAGCGAGGAACATTGCTATTAGTAAAATTTTTAGTTTTTAAAAATTTAGAATATACGAAAATTTTGATTTTTATGTTTCGCTAATTTAGAAAATGATAATATTTAAAAATAAAGATTTGAAAATAATTTTAGAGTATGAAAAGGATCCTGTAAATTTCCTCCTAATTTAATCTTACTGTGTTTTACTATTTTATTTCTTTTAAGTTTATTTACTAAAATAATAGCATTAATGTCAAGAGTTTAGTGATTATATATTTATAGAGTAAATATAATTATATTCTTATTTAATCATAGACTATTATTAGTATAATTTTTAATGTAATTTATCATAAAATAATTTGAGACTGTAATGTATACATACGTAAAGATTATAATAACTATTTTTTTTAATTCTTAAGTCGAGCCTGATTTCTATACATCATTAACTTGAAAATAAGAAATCGTAATAGTATAATTTTTAAAATGATCTTAAAATAACAAACTTATCATATATAACAATATATAATTAAATAAACTATAACTTTCTTTTATATTATTAATAAATCGATTACTTCTGTAGAAACCTAGAAAATAACTTACTAAAGTAAAGTAGTTGCTTAACGATGAAATTTGAATATTTTACTATTAAAATGTAGAACTTATAAATAGAAAAAATTATATTCAAGTTTTATTTTAAAAGGTCAACAGCTTTTTAAATTTCTTTTTTTCTCAAAAATTGTTTATTTATTTTTAAATTAAAAACGGTCATAAGAATCCTACGATGCAATAATTTTAGTGTATTAGAATCTTAATAGGGGTAAGTTCATTTTTACTTTTTTAGTTATTTTGAAAATTTTGCATGTAAGAATACTAGATTGTTTGCATGCAACTCTATGTTAAAGATGAATATATGTTTATATAGAATTATTGGGATGTGTTGAAATCTTTAATTTGTGTTTTTTAGTTTATTTTTACAAGTTTTGTACCTTGTGGACAAATAGTTTTTTTTTTTAGTTCGTTTAGAGTCAATAAGTTTGATTTAAGAAAGAAAAACTGGTTTGTTTCTTTACCGTATTTAGTTGAAATGACATGGTTCTAGGAGTGACATGGTCACCCTATCTCATTTGAGAAAATTGGATTGTGTTAATGAATTTTGAACTATTTGTTTGTTATTGAATTTCAAGCATAGAGATTAGTTTCATTTATGTATGTTTAAGGTTTGTGTGATTATTAATTAATTTAGATACATAAGTTTAGTTAACTTGGTTCGGGTTTAAAATAACTTTTAAATGAATTATATAATCTATGGCATGAGAAAGGAGTAGAATTATTTTGATAAACTAAATGACTTATTTGTTATATTTGTTTTGATTTTGGTATTTTGGATACTCACTAAGTGAGTCATCCACTCATAAGTGAAATTTGTGTTTTAAAAATTCATAGAGTTTAAATCACTTTACTCTTTGGATGAGTCTTTAAGTAAGACTTTTAAGATTTTGAGTCATTAAACGAGGAAATCGCTTGTTGAGTGAAATTCTTTTTTTGAAAAATCTAAGAGTTCAAAATGGCTATCATTAGACGAGCCTGACTTTGTTGAGTGAATTTATAGTGTATTAACTCCTAGTACTTGATTGTTGTTGGGCAAGTCAATCCCTTCACCAAGCAAAATTCATTTTATAAAGATTTAGAGAGTACGTGGAGGATTAGTTGTTGGGTGGGTATACCTTTAGGAGTGTATTGAGTGAATAAGTACACTCCTTAGGTGAGCACTTATAATGTTGTGTGATATTTTAATTTCATATTGGAATTGATGGTTTATTGAGATGTGATTTTAACATAGTTATTTTCAAAGAAGAAATACTATGACGAGATGTTGTAAGTAGTGTATTGAATTTGAGATTTTGAAAAAAATGATTATGACTTTATTAATATTGGACTCATAAAGAAACATTTGGCATGGTAAAAGTTTATGAAAGTTTTTATGATCTAGTTTGCGATGTGAAAAAAAAATTGAGTATGGTATATGTTGGAAAAATCTCACCATACACACTCAGGTATTTTTCCAAAATTGAGTCTTGTTATTTATTAATAATTGAATGCTTTAAATAGTCGTTATACTTACAATATTACGGGAATAAAAATAAAAGATGAACTGTCTTAAAAATAAAATATGCTTAACCTATCATAAAATAATATTGTACCGAAAATCATAATTACGTATCTCTATTTTATCTCAATCAAATCAAATTAAATATTACTATACCCAAAACTAATAAAATAAGATTCAAACAAAATTATTAATAAAATCCTAAAATTTAAGTTTATCTCAATAGTATACTATAAGAAATTTACTTTGTCATATTTAAAGGTTTTAGTTTCCTAAAATATAAAGGTCAATTCATATAAGTGGATGCAAACCTTACCTTACAAGCTAGTTTTGTGGAGTTGAGTTGGGTTTAAAGTTCACTTCTAACAATTATGAAGATAATATGGCAAATGAATATTTATGAATCAAATTCAACATAAAAGTTTTCTATAAGTAGAGTCAAGTGTATAATGTGATGATGATGTAGTGTGAGTTTTTTTTTTTTTTTGTTACACTAGAGTTAGTCCCTCAAACCCAAAGGTTTAGACATTTAATTTTGTTTTGTGAAGTTATTAAATTAATCGGTTGATTAGTTAATGATATTCATTAGATAAATAAATAGAATGTGAAGTCAAATTTTTGTATATTGTCTTTAAAAGAAGTCTATTTTATCTTGTTAGTTTAGTCTATGTTTCAACTATGATAATTATGTATTATATTTTAAGTGGAGAATCTAAATACTGATAGCACGAAGAGTAGTGATATAATGATTATTTTGTAATAATAATTTCTTTGATGTTGTGCGTATAAATGTATGTTTAATTTCTTATAAAGAGATAAAAAAATTTAGTTTGAAAAATTTATTCAAAGAGAAATTAATATAGATATACTTATATGTGTGTATAACTTTTTTAGCAAACTAATTTTAAACCAAACATGTTAAATGTTTAATCACAAACACATCGAGATTTCATAAGAGACAAGATAGAAAGAATTACAATTATTTGTTACTAGTAAAAACATGTGTATCAACTTTTTTTTACTATAGTGAAATTTTTATTAAACTATAAAATGACTTTTAATTATTGAAATAAAAATATTAATAAACTATAAAATACTCTTTATAAAAAATATAATTATAAAAATAAATAAGTTTATAATTTTATTTATCAATAATTTTTTTATCATGTAAATGATTTTTTACTATGAATAATTATTTGAATTGAAAAAATAATTATTAAAAGAGTAAAAGTGAAATATGTTTTTTAAATAATTATTTAAATTAAAAAATACAATTGAAAAAAATTGTGTACAAAACAAAAATATAGAAGCATATATATTCATTGTTGATGTAATTTATAAGTTATTGTGAATTCAATAAGTTTATTATATTCATTATTGAATAATAATACAAAATTACCTTATAATGTGAATGCATAAACCTATTTTCTTGTATATAACATTTGCTATAAACAAAACGATAATTTTCAACTAAAAATTATTCTAAACTAAAATATAATTTGTATACATGAAATAGATGAAATCTTTATTATATTTTGTTTTGTTTTTGAATTACAGTACAGAATAGTGAGTAGTGAAATGAGTAAATGAGAAAGCAGATAGTGTTGTTGTGAAGTCGTTGGCAGAACCATTTTTGATTAATGAATTTGGTGCCATTTTTGTCAAAACTGTATACTTGTCAACCAAGAACTTTTGAGTCAATTGTCAACACAGTCCAACAAAAAAGTACATAAATTAACAACTTATATCTATTCTCTCTCATCTCTTCTTTTCTCTTAGGCCCACATTCTTTCATATTTTCACCAAACAATTCCTTCTAATATTTACTCCTTTTAACACTTTCCACTACCCATTATGCGAAGGATAACGATACATAGACAACAATTTTTTTGACAACATTTAAACATCATTTATGTATTATTTTTTGATTGGTCTATGGTGGTGTTTATGATTATTATTATTGATTGTGGAGTAATTTTGGACCAATCACAGAATGATATGTAAATAATATTCAAATGTTAAAAAAATGTTGTCTAAGTATCATTATCTTTTGCGAACCATGTAAAAAACAGTAAATGTAATTTGTTTTTCAAATGTATAAAAAGGAAAATTATCTTTATTATAACTTTTTTGCAATTATTACTAATGTGATAGTATTGTGATTGATCTGTTTTAAATATACGAATCAATAAAATAGTGATGTATTATTATCAAAAATTATTAAAAAGAATTGTTAAAATATGATGTCGTACAAAAAGTGTGACAATTAATTTGTTTAAATTTAATGAAAGTGATATATTTGATGGAGGCAATGAATTATCGAAAGCAAAAGATAGTGTAAATTTGAAAGAAGGAATTGAATTCCATTAGTTTTGTAATGCAGTTATTTTTAGGGTTCTTGATATTGTAGCAGTCACCAAACCATATCTGAGAAGAATAGTCGGTCCATGATACTTGTGAGACAAGTCGGTGACTTGGTCTTTTATTATGTGTGTTTGGCAGCTTCACAAGAAAAAAACAAAGAAACTTTTAGCAAAATTTTCTATGAAGGAGGAAGCAGCCACGAAGGTGCTGGAGATGGATATCTCTATAAACACACATGTTTGACTTGTTTGGTCTGATCTCTGTGTCACACCTACAAATAAGGATCTCGATCACTCAACACACTCAGATACCATCCAATACAATACAAACACGTATTCTGTAACATCTTCTACTTTTGCCCCATCTGTTTCAGAGTATAGTTGACAAGTGTTCATTCAAGGTCAACCCTATTTGTCAGAACTTACTCAACAAGGTTTTGAAACTTTCACACTGTCATTGGCATCTGTAAGTCAACATGTGATGCTAGCTACTTGCTATTTGTTGCTATTAATTAACCTAATTAACATGCAGATTACAGATTGCACATTGCAGATTATAACAGTACTATATATTACAAGTCTCTGTGTTTGTGTGTGTTTGGTTTTATGTATGGAATTTCAGTGTGTGTGTGTGGGAGAGGAACAAAACATATGCATGTGACACAAAAGGTTATATTAAGAGGAAGACAATTAATGATTGCTTAAGCAGATTATATATCCACGTAATCCATATACTTAAAATTTTAATTAATTAGAGTTAATTAACGTCAGAAAGGAAAGGAGACTTAATTATGCAGCACACCATGCATGCGTGGTGTAGGCGAAATATGAAATTAAGGAGCAGGTTATATGATTTTGCAAACATCTACAGCTAAAACAAGCAGAAACATGTCACTATGTCAGTGGTTGGATTAAATAAATGTTGAACCAATTATATGTTCCTCAATAATTCTCCAATGATTTATGTATTTCTAGCCATAATTAACCACTGCCTCCTGCAAATCCCCAGTTACATATATATGTGTAAACTTGCTGTATATATATGTTCACCAAATTAAAATGAAAGAAAAAAAATCTGATCATAATATATATATATATATATATATATATATATATATATATATATATATATATATATATATATTTAACAATTGTTGGAAGTCTCACGTCGACTAAAAATAAGATTAATTTAGAATATATAAATAGGTCAAACTTTATCTTATAAACTGGTTCTGTTGAATTAGGTTTAAAATTCACTTCTTAACATGATATTGGAGTATTGGAGTATGAACTTCGTTATACATTGCTGTAGATAATTTGGTGATTAGATTAATACTGCAGGCAGCATGTGTTCCATGGGTTTGCTTGTGGTAATGAGGTATGTGAAAGCAAAGAACAATGAAATTTGACGAAAGTAGAAGATTAGTTTAATCCTAGATCTGGGAAAAGGTAGTTGGAAAATGAGAAGGTGGTAGCCTAGGAAGTGATTTGCATCTCAAAGGGTAACAGAGTGAGAATTGATGAGAAGAGAAGATAGGGTCAACTATGAATAAAAGGAAAGCACCAAATGAACAAGCTGTCATGCATATATGATTCATGCACAATCCACCTACCAATTGTACCATCCCCAATTTGGTATCAGATAACACTACCCATTACATTAATTAAGCTTTCATCATTGCATGGGCTGGATCAACATACACACCTTCATTATACAATCACTCCATAAAGTTAGTTGTTTCAATCAAAATTAATATTTTCCCTCTCCATCGATCATAAATGTTGCAGGTCACATTAATTGTTCTATGGAAAAAAAACATGTAAGTGCTTGTTTTTGTCCCTTTTCACTGTTTTATACTTTTTAAAAATAAAGATAGTTATGTTTATATCTATGTTACTGAATACAGAAAGTATTCTTTGAAAATGATAAAGTAGCTGTTGAAAATGAACGTGTTGAATAAATCAAACAGCATAAAAAGAGAAGAAAAAGTAGAAAAAGGCTAAGAATGTGCATGGTTTACAGTCTACTTGTTTTGAAAGTAAATAAAGAAAGAATAGTCGGTTTTCCTTTATTTTGATCATAAATGAAGCATTACTGCGGAGGAATCCTAAAACAGAAAAACATTAAATATGAAGTGTGAATACTAGCAAAGCAAGCTGCAAAAAGTACAAGGCAAGCATATGGTACTACGGAAAATCAAATCTGTCAATTATTTTCTTTTGGAACGTGGATGGATGGAGCACATGCAAATTTTCTACTCCACACAGTGTTCAAAACCTGTTTCTGAAATTTTCAGCGTCAACATGGTTGGATCTCAGAACAGCTGGCTACTGTAAATCCTTCACTGTCGTATTCGGCCCATAACGTTGTGCTGTGTGATAAACAAAACATGGAGCGTATGAAATGAAACCGGTTGAATCGATGCAAGGTTCAATTTCGATAAAATTAACGTGATAATAAATTCGATTAATACTTAGCTGTGTAATTTATTGCTTTTTAACATTGAATTAGTGATAGAAAACTTATAATCAAATGTGTAAACATGAACTTAAATATCAAAGGGTGTTGTTAAGTCCCGAAAAGTCAAGATAAAAGAATCAGAAGAAATTAGTTAAAGATAATTCAAAAATCGAGTAACATGACGAGTGATGGTTTACCAACCACATTATTCAAGTCTTATGATTATGATAGAGGTTCAATTCTCTAATATTTTTTCTTGTTCTTATCCGAGTATTTGTTCCTTGTAACTAACCTCTATATCAAGCTACATACGTAGCTAGTGGACAGGAAGTAGAAGTTAGGTTCCTAATCTGCAATTTTCTAGTTGCAACCAAGTCCGATATCTGTAGGTTGAAGTTTTGAAAATTCATTTTTTAACGTGTTTAGATGAACCTTTTCGACATCAATAACAAAATCTTTTTTCCCTAGCTAGAGTTAACGTATATATAAACTAATTTATGGAAGATGTCTTAATAACTGTTCAACAAAAAATAATTTGACCTGATTATGTCAAATTTCCCTACCTACTCCATGGTTAATAGCGCGTCTCAGATTACATTAAAAACATTTTCCATGGGGTGGGAAAAGGTACATGCATGCTACTCTAACAGATGATGCCCCTTTCATCAAAGTCCATATATTATACACAATGTAGCAATAATCCTTTAATACGTTTTAAGTTATCCCACCAGTTTTGAGTTTGCACATTTCAGAGACAATATCCAAATTAAAGCAAATCAAGATTGAAAATTTTATACATACATATATATATATATATATATATATATATATATATATATATATATATATGGAATGTTACAAAATTCAGGCAATTTTCAATCACTGAGTTGTACACATGTATTGCAACCTAAAGAGAAAAAGGGAATCCTATCAAACTGGTAAGTTTTGCACTCTCAAGTGCTTATACTTTTGTTCCTTGTTGAATCTTTTTGCACTCTCTGCAAAACCTTTAGATAAAAGGAGCTTCAAGGCATCAACTCCCTCTTGCAAAGCCTCGTCAATCTGTTCAACGAGAAAAGCCAGATACATTGAGATGAAGATTTTTGTAACTAGGCCAGTTTTAATACGGTGCATATACTACGATGTGAAAAATATGCAAAAGCAATTTCCACAAGAAATTTGCTTTAGTATAGAAATGGGGTAATGTCACCCAGGGTAGTGCTCTACTGCCTCCACGTATCACATGGTTTTAACAACTATGGCTCTTATAAAAAATTTGGCCTAAAACTTTCAGGATCAGTACATTCATTTTTATCAAGCCACCCAATGGAAACTATGAGCACATTTTTATGACATTGCACTAATGTGGCAAGCGACTGAACTGCTGTCGTATTTGAAATTTCTCACACCCCGCAGTGCAACAAGGCTATCACCTCTTGGAATCACATTACAATATCAAATCATTATTTACCCGTTCTATTTGAACTGCCATTGACATTTATAATTGGATTCAAGTTACGTACTTCATAGAAAACATGAGAAGCACCATTGCAATTTGAACCATGAGAACCAAGAGTGCATTTAGCAGTTAACGAAGAACTTACTCGTTGTCTAGCTGTCAAATTAAACTTTTGTAGCAAAAATGCTTTAGGATCCATTTGCCCAGGAGGACTTCCAATCCCTATCGACAAAGCAAATTGAAAATAAAAGACAGCCATAAACTGAACTAGGGAAACAATAAAGGATTTACAAGAAAAACACCAACCTATTCTCAGCCTAGGAAATTCTCTATTTCCTCTGAAGTGATAGATCACACTCTTCAGCCTGTCGGTAAGAAGTGAGGAGGAATTACGGTGAGTAGCATCACTTGAGTTTAGAAGCACTCAACAAGAAAAAATCAGAGCTGAAAAGATTTCATGAACTCAATTTCCATCACCACTCATCCTTTAAACAATATTATTGAATTATAAACACATTCTCTAATCCAGCTTTGCTAAAAAAACTATTTTCCATTTTTCCAAAATCCATGAACCGTTACAGATATGACAACATAGAACCCCTTGACAAGTGAAAATGTAATTAACAATGGTGAAGAAAAACTATGTGATTAGGTTTCCATACAAGTACTAATAGACTGTTCGTTTACGGAAAGTTAGTGAGACACTATTTTAGAGCGGACAGAAGTTTCTTCAAGTAACAAAAGTTCTTGATATAAACTAAACAAAGTTGTATGAAAGAATAAATGAAAAGGATGAACCATTAGAACTATAATATGCATGATATAGGCCCATCATGCAAGAATGTGAGGGGTAAGAAAGTGAATGAAAGGAACATGGACCTGAGAATCAAGGCCTGGGGGCATGTGAGAGGAAAAGAAAAAACATGACATGAGAGAGACTGTGAGGAGAAGAGAGAGGAATAACAAATTGGACAGGTGGCATGTAGGACAGAATGCGGGAAGCCAGAAATCAAACATGGAGAGAGAATGATTGTTTAGTTTGACGTGAAAACAGATAAAGGGATGAGGAAATGAGAAAATTTATGAAGCATCGTGTTGGGTTGTTAGTATGAGCAGAGGAACTTGTCATTTCACACTCACTGGGTGTTAACATTTTTATTTTGCTCTAATTCCTATTTAGCATCTTCTAAGGACTTCACTCCATTCATGAAGACAAATTACATATTTTAAATTGAATTTATTTATTTCAAGCTTGGGCCATACAATCTGTATGTTCCAACTTGAGTAGAAGTGTTAGAGATATTATATTTAGTTTATATTTATCTCTTATCTTTAGTTTGTTTGTTTATATTTTTTATTTGTATTTTGAGCTTAGCCTATATTTCTTCTATTATAAATAGAGAACTCTATGAATATATCCAATAGAGGATCCTATGTGTATATTCAACACAAGGGAGTTTTCACTATATTCAACTAAGATATCCAAATTGTTTTATGAAATTTCACAGCCATTCACAGTAATGTTGATGTACCACAATGTTATGTAATTTGGCTTACTCCATCTAATTTTTCATTATAGCAAAACGTAGAACTGACTTCCAAAGTGATGTGAATTTGATTATGTTGACAATAACAGATACATGTTAATTTCAACATAGATAACTATTGGGTTCGGAAATTAGTGAATTAAATAATCTAGTGATGCGTAATAAACACCATAATATCTCTAGGGCAGTAGGTACTTGGATTAGCAACCAATTTCTTATGGTCAATGTCAAAAAGACTTAAGGATGAAGATAGTATTAATTTTACTTCAGAATTATCATTTAGTATTGTACCCTTTGTGGCTTCCATGACCCCCTTTGTCAAAAAGACGAAGCACCCCACACGGCAAGGTCATGTCATCATGGAACTGCAACCAAAAATAGATGATTAAATAAAGAATAGCACACCAGTCACTGATTAGATACTTAAAAGAAAAGGAGTGGGATACGGAATAACTAACCACAAGCACTTGACTAAGAGGTAGCTTATAATAAGCAGCCAGTGGTCCTGTCTGCAGTAAAATGAGGAGTCATGAATAACATAAATTGATAATAAGAACAAGGTTTCATGTGTAACCTAAACATCAACCTGTTAGGATTATGAGAAAGGGATAGTTAATACAGGTAGGATATTACTGTTTAGGGAGTTAATAAGTTAAATAAATGCATGGATTTATATATGTTCATTTGGAGATTAAATTTTGACACTTTACGAAAGGAGAAATCCTTTGTGAAGGGCAAACCTTGGAGGTGAGAGCGTTATGCTATTTCTTGTTCTTTTCATCCTATTCAATAAAAAAATCTTTCTCTTTTCTTGTTGTAATTCTTACAACTTGCCGTATCTTCAAGGGACAGGCAGTGTTGGAGATGAAGTGCATGTTTGGAAAAGAAGATGGAGCTGCCAGCATCTATAGGGGCAGACCTAATTGGTTGATTGCTAGGGCTGAAAATTTCTGAGGTACAAGAAATTTATTCATTCCATAAGCTGCAATATCCATTCATGGGCATGAAGGGTTTGGCCATGCAATGGTTCGAAATTCTTGGTGCCAAATGAACCCAAATTCAAATTGGGAATCCTTTTCTAAAGATTTGATCAAAAGATACTTATGGTAACCGTGTCTTTGAAAGATTGACTACCTTAAAGCAAGAAGAGAAATGAGATGGAAATCTGCATCAAAGAAATGCAGACTTCCACAGTGTTCTTGAAAGCGAGGACCAACAATTATCTAAGTTCAAGCAAATGGTGCAGCAGTGGGTGAAGAAACAAGAAATCAAGCCAAAACTCAATGAAGAAGCGTAGGTGAAGTGTTTGTGGTGAAGGCAACCAACTTAGGTGAAGTGTAGCATCATTCTTGCAAGCAAAAACAATACAAGATAATGAAGAGTTAAGACAATTCTTGAAGAGAAAAATGTGAAAGATGAATCAGAAAGGGTGAGGGAATAAAAGAGATCAAGATGTGGCTGAAACGGTAGATGCAAAAGCAAGACATCACGCTAGAGGACAGGATCACAAATGAGAAAAATACTCAAGAGGTGATTAATCCCCATTCAACCAAGCATGTCAAGAAATTATGCAAGGGAGTGGTCAAAATATTGCATAATACAGAGGTTCATTCTTGAACAAGAATGGTGTAGTCAGCCCAAACAGGGGGAGATTCAAATGAGGAACACCCTATCTGTTGTTACATTAAGAACTTGAAAAGGTACAATGTAATCAAGTGTTGAATCATGTATTTAGAAACCAATTTTGATAGGTCATGATGTTCCATCCATGGAAAGCCTCATAACTTGATTGCTTCGTGTTCCCATCAGCCAAAATCTTTATGATTTTGCTGAATGATTTGCCAAGGTTGCTACTCATGGTAGGGTAGGTTAAGGCCAAAGTGGTTGCAGATGTCCTTAGTGCTCTTATTGTAAGAGATTGGGCTATAATCAAGAAAATTATTTCTTTTTACATGGTATTAAATATAATAAAACTAGGTATAGGATTAATCTCTCTTGTGTCTAAAACACACATAGGTTAGTATATTTACAATGAAGAATGATACAAGTATATATGGCAACCAAACCTAAATATGGTAAATAGAAGATATTGTTAAAAACAATATCAACAATATGTACCAATATCAAACAATAGCAAAAGTCTATGTTTTCCTAATTAACATAAAACACAATATACAACACATGGTTTCCCTGACAAAACAGCCTTAAGTCATATATGTACAAACAAGTTTACCTATTCTAACAATAAGCTCTATTAAGTCATACCTCTAATCAATGAGACCCAACAGCCTAAGAACTACATCCCAGTGGCTGTCCTCTATGATGCTTAACGCAGTATTTCTGGTCAACCCCTCAGTGGGTAACCTTTTCTAGCCCAAGACCGATCACAAGTAAGGCGGCTTTCCAACCATTAACTTCAATTTACAATTCTTAAATTTAAAATTCTTTTTGATTGCCGTATAATACCAGACAATCAAAGTACTCTCTGTTCCATTCAAAATTTACAAGGTCACAAATGTGAATCTGTCATCAAATAATCATGGTTCACTAAGAGGAACTTTGATTTCAAGATTGCCAGCATGACCGCCAACTTGCTACAACTTTCTAGTTTTCAATATGCTAGGCTCTAACAGTCTAGAAATATTATATGTGCATTTCGATAAGCAGAATAAGTTCTTATTGAAGATTAATATAACATAAGAGCCTATATAATAAGCATACTAAAATAAGAAGAGATTATGTTTATATTCACCTTGAAACTAATTGAAATAAGCTAAAGGGACTCATAAGAAATTCATAAGTCACTTTAAAATTAGCTCAGTATAAGCTCTTCTAAACACCCAATATTCAAATGAGAAGAAACTAAGGAACTAAACACCATCCACTCTGTCAGAGCTTAAACTGCCGAAATACTGTTATTCCTTTAGCAGTCATTGTCAATTTCAAGATTTTCCTATCCCTGTTGTCGTAATATTAAACTTAAATACTTTCAATCTTTTAACTGTTTACAACTATTGATAGTACATATAACTTCACAAAAATGCCAACCAATAAGAGTAAATTTCAATGTGCAGATTAGAGAAGCTACTGTTATTCCTTTAGCAGTCATTGTCAATTTCAAGATTTTCCTATCCCTGTTGTCGTAATATTAAACTTAAATACTTTCAATCTTTTAACTGTTTACAACTATTGATAGTACATATAACTTCACAAAAATGCCAACCAATAAGAGTAAATTTCAATGTGCAGATTAGAAAAGCTACCCTTCAAAGTAGACTATAAGCTTAAGCGATTAAAGGAACTCGTGGTCAATAAATTTTTGTGAGTGGCAAGTGACAAGCTATATATAGACAGCACAACTTGCACAATCTAAAGTTAAATATCCACATGGTTGAGAGAAAAAAAAAAATCAGCACATCCAGTTTCCTTACTGATTCACCACTCAGATTCATGTAAGTCTGAGGCTTTGCAAGGAAGACAGGAACTTCACCAACAAAACCTGCAACAAACCAACTTGCGCAAAAATTCATGAATACAATAAACATAGAGAGAAGAACAGAAAATAGAAATATCTAAGCAAGGCAGCGGGCAAACCTTTTCCGAAAATGGCTTTGGAATGGGCAGTGTTCATAGGAATCCCCTGCGACTCAGCAAATGCATCAATCATCTCAAAGCCCACCTAGACAAAAACGTATTTTGGAAATTCATCAAGAAAATGCTAAATCAGATGTTGATTATGCCACCGTAACACTGCAGAACACTTCTAATGCAATTTAAAGACAGAAGACTAAAACTTGTAACCACCAAAACAAACTCCTAACAGTGTTGTAGAAGCAGAAGCAGAAAAAAGAAAAAACATAAATGGAAAGGAAAAAAGGTACATTGTGGCGAGTTCCTGCGTACTTGTTACCAGGATTGCCCAACCCCACAAAAAGCCATGGGCGTGGCACAAGGGTGCATAAACAACGCTTGCTTAACCAATTAAGCATTTCCTCTGCAGAAAAATACAAAAAATAGAGTTTCACTTTCATCTATCCGAAGCTGTTGTCAACAGAAAAAATCAAAGTTGAATATGCATTAGTAAATTAATGAATTAACTGTCTTAGCTATCACCATTCTCTCTCCATCTTGACAATCACTAATCACTGCAGCAACTCACCCTATGTGTGCCCATGATTCAAAGCCATGCAATCAAGCAATGGGTGTCAGGTTTTACCCGTAATTACTAATGGAATTGTTGAACTTGTACTCTAGTCAAGTCTCTCAAACGGGTCAGTGCCACAACCATAAACCACACTGTAGCCTTTTAGAAAACCTATATGGCTATCAAATGATCATAAACCACACTTCTTGCCCAACATCGATTTCTACACTTTACACAAGGACATAAAATCTCATTTCCTTGAGGTCTTCCCCTAGTATATGAAAAATCCAAAAAAGATTCGACACCATTGATGTACTCTGCACTAAACCTTGGAAGTTTAGTCCACTCTTTGTCCATGCCCCTTAATATAATAAATGATAGAATTGTGTTATATAATGTAAGTTATTCAATAATTTATTCCAAAACTAATATTCCAATTATGGCAAGATTTAGAATAAGTTTCTGAAATCTTGTTTTCTAATCAGAATATAAGTTTAATTTCAGATATGAAATTAAACTACATGCCATGTGAGCAACACAATGACAATAAATAACAAATTTCCTTGCTTAATTTTATCCAGTGAAAAAATTCTGTTGATTATTTTCTAAATCTATGGAATTAGATTAATATAGGATACTCTTTGTATTTTTTATTATAACAATATTAAAGAAGAATCTATTTTCAAACTGGAGAGAAATAATATATCAGGTAATTATTGCTATCAAGAAATCAAATTTTAAAGACATTTTGTGGAACTTGATAATTGCTTTATTTTCTAAAAAACATGTAACAAGTATAAACTCAATCATGTTAACATCTTGTTGTAATTAGAGGAAATATCTATAGAATCTTCTCAATTAGAGAAAATATCTATAGAATCTTTCTAAGTAGAGAAAACATGTGTATGATCTTCTAGATTATTTTGTTTCTATATTTCCCTTTCTAGAAGATTAGATTGCTACAAATAGAGATAAGGAGAATGTAATTAGCATGAATGAAAATAGTAAAATCATTCTCTTTTTCAACTCATCTCACAAATAATGCTAAAAAGAAAAAATATATAAAATAAGAATTAATCAAAAACAGATGAAGAACAGTGATCACTAACCTGCTTGTCTGCTCTCTTAGTTCTAAGTTCCTCTACAACCTCTAGAGCTCAAATCTTAGAGATCTGTCTTCTTCCGAGATCTGTAAATTCAAAGTGTCTTAGACAAAAATCACAAACCTCAACAATAAGTAAGTTCAGCTAAATGGATCAAATGACATTACATTGTATATTACCAAAGCAGACAAAAAAAAAAACAGTTTTTCAAAATTTTAGAAATGCTTCATACCAGCTCTCAAACAATTAGAAAATTCCACAAGTGCATACATACAATTTGCAAGCAAGAACAAAATTCTGATTAGAGACGTGAATTCAACCTAAGAAGCTATAACTCTAGGAAGAAAAGTATCATTTAGTTTATACCAATAACAGATCCAAGTACCAAATTATCCCCACTGGCAATCTATACTTTTCTACAATCAAAGACACAAAAATGTCTATCTATTTAAAAGCAAACATGTCCAACCTGTAACAACCAAGTGAAGCCAAATGTTGTTTCAATATACCAGGGACGGTGAAAAAGAAAAACTGAAAAAGAAAATGAAAAATTCTTGGTTTTAAAAATGGAGGGACAAAGACAGTGATGAAGTTTAGTGCAGAAGAGAGAGTGTAAAGAATCTAACAAGAGAGAAGTGATGAGAGTATGTCCGGATGAAAAGATTAATAAACAGGGGTTAAAAAATGCATCAAACAAACCTTCAAATTAAAATGAGAGAGTGGAAAAAACAGATAAAGATAGAACTTTTTTGAAAATAAACCTCTGACAGGACATCATGAAGAACTGCATTAGAGGACAAAAAGGTGGTCACAGAAAGTTAGCAGCAGTAAAGGAAAGTTAGAAAAGGCTAAAACGAAAAACATTAAAATAGTTGCTAAAAACCTTAAAACCTCACCCTTTAGACAAGTATTACAGACAAAGCACAATGGTGAAATCCTATGAAAAAAGTGACAATAATCATACGGAAAAGCCTCCAAGACCCGAGACAACACCTTATCTGATCTTATTCAAAAAAGACAGCTGAATTCTCTTCCCTTTACACCCCACTCACTCCTACAACTCTCACTTTGTTGATCTCTCTCTAACTTTGTGGAGCAACATGTTGTACATATGAAGATACCCACAGACAACAATCCTGTGAGCTTGGTTCAAAGGGGGCATCGAGTCCCCTTCCCACCCATTCACTATCTTGCTTTATTTGAGAGAAAAAACTGGACTATGAGTTAAGTTCTGCAACTGAATAACACCACTTTTTTAAGGCTATAATAAAAACTATCATTGATAGTACACTGTTTTTTAAAATTTCATCATTAAATTTTTTATTATTTTAGTAAACAAACACTTCTCAGTGCATGGCTTAAAGTCAATCAGCACACATGCTTAAAGGCAAGCAAGGAAAATGAATAAATATTTTATTTTATGACAACCAGGGGCATATAACAACCTACAAATCTTATGCTAAAAGACAATGCTTTGATGGAAAAATAGAAGTTAAATTCAAGAGATCATTCTCATCAATTGTGGGACAACCTAATTACACTACACATTTCTCAAATCATGATCCCATAATAATTCCATTTCACAAAACCAAGTCACTCTTCAACTTAACCAGAAGCTTCAGGAGCATTAAATTGCACATTACTTCAAAATAGCATGGGAAAGAAAACAGGGCAACTAAAATCATTACCCATGTCCAAGCTTCAGATTAAATATTGGTTCTAAAATCGATTAGCAGAATCAAAGTTTAAGGGTTTAAAGATTAGTTCTATGATCGGTTCATAGGATCAAAGTTTGTAGAAAAGTCGTGAAACTGAGATGTTATAGTCTCTAAATAGTAATTGGAGTAGTCAAGGTATTTAAAAATGTCAAATTATAATGTATATGTACTATGATCAAATGAAAGTTTAAGAGAAATTATTATAACCTCTATTCACAGTGGAAAACTAGGTCCAAATATACGATTCAATATCAGAACATTTTTCATTCTTCCAGATATAAAGAAACGTAAAAGTAAAAAATTCATGCATAAAGAAGAAAAATTAGCAAACACATGTTTAATATAACTTTTTTTTCATTATGAACACAAATCAATTACATTTCCAACACTGTTGATGGTACATAAACATCAAAGCACAAGCATATAATGGCTATTTCACACTTTATTCCTTACATATGTGTATATAAATAAATACAATCAGGCTCTTCCTCTACTGCATGTTTCTTCAATCCTAAGTAACATTTTAGTGGAACAAGGCAAAGAATGACAAGACTAGGGCACCAACCAAGGATCCGACAACAGTGACTGAGGCACCACTGCCAGGGCCAGGAGCAGGTGAGGAACCTCTGTGGCAGCCAATGCTGCACTCAGGAGGCAGCAACTTAACAAATATTTCAATTATGACCACAAAATCACACAGGAAAATGGGAAAGAAAACAGGGCAAAAAGAAGTTTCAGAATTTTCTTACTCGGATAACAAGATAAAACCCAAACTGGAAAACCCTAAAATCAAATCAGCAAAACTATCTATCATCTACCAGCTGAAGATCGTGAACATACTGTGTTGACTTTATCACAACAAAGAATCTTCATTATTTTGGCATACAAGTATAAACCTAGCCTGTGACCGTCCACACACACCTTTTAATCTAATTTCGTCAAAGCAGAACAACAAATGAGCATGACAAACGGACCAAATATCTACCAGTGAGTTAGATGCAATAAATCTACCACAGTAGAAACCACACACATAGGCAGAGAAGAAACCTACTTGTATAGCAATTAGGGAGAAAAATAAAACACAGATCGTAAATTCAAACCAATTAATCAAAACAGCTGCAAAACCCTAAATTATATTGGAAAATACATTATTGAATCATGTGAACCGAACAGACAACACGCACATGAGGAGAGGGAAACACAATGTGAATGCGAGGTCTGAGATGGAAGGAGATGGAGATGAGTATTTTGAGGGAGATGCGCACGCACGAAAGATGTTAAGATGAAAATGAGCTCAGAGCATAGAGACGCGATGAGGGGAATGTAAAATCATAATTCCAAAATGCGCTTTTCAAAATAAGCCTCAATATTGGCTTCTAAAATTGTTTACTCTCCAAAGTTTTTGAATTTCTCATGAAATCTACGTTTGCTGGAATATGAAAAAAAAAATGCTTGTGGATACAACAGTCCATACTATATTCCTTTTTTCCCACAACATTATGGAATGCAGAACCACATCTTCCGGAAGCAACAATCCAGAAGCCAATGCTTCTTGCCAAAACAAAAATCCAGAATACGTGTTCGAAAGCCTATTTTCCAAACACTGAATTCTGTCAACCAAATTTGCATCATTACTACAAAACTAAACAAAAAGAAACATATTCCTTCGTACCTTCTCTACATAAGTTACATTACTTCAAAACACCGCCAGCACCACCCATTGTCCAACTTCTTTTCCTTCCAAGCCCCAACGAAAAAATCACCAGTGGATGAACGTTCTGGCAAAGGAGAATATCATTCCAAATGTAACTTTGAGAGGGTATAAAATAGTACAATACTACAATGGTTTTAGCTTGAAAGACAAAAAAAAAGTCTTATATTCTTATTATTGGAATTGAAAATTAATATCTAAATTTACTTTAATAACAATATAAAATAATTTTACATTTTTATTTAATCATTTTGTACGACTTTTAAGGTAATTATTGTAAAAATTAATAGATTTAACCTACATTACATACATTTAAAAAAAAAAAAAAACACAAAGAAACTAACCTTTCGAAACGAACGAGAACCACCGCGCCGCACCGCCGGACCACCACCCTCCGCACCGCCGTACACATCGGCTGCAAAGCAGCAAACACCGCCGCACCGCCCAACACACCCGCAAACGAAACCAACGAAAAACCACCGCTCCGCACCGCCGCACACTCACCGCACCGCCACCGCTACAAGGAGGAAACAAAAAAAGCACCACGCCGCTGCAAACACGTCGCTGCAAAACACCACCGAGTTTTTGGAAAATGAAACTTTTTTTGAAAATGAAACTTTCGTGGTGGGAATACGAAGGAGGTGAGAATCTGAGTGTCTGAGCGTTTCACTGAAGCAGAGAGTAAAAAAGGTAGGTTAGGTTTTAGTAAATAGGATTAAAAAGAAACTTATATTTGAGTTATTGTATTATATATTTGAGTTAGCCTTTGAAAAAGAAACTTATATTAGTATAATACATAAGCATGTCAACATTGTAGAAACATTGTTGAGTAAAATAGAATATAGTTTTGTTTATTAAAAAGAAGAGTGTGTGTTGTAATGTAAAAGAAAATGATAATACACTTGTATCCCTCTGATGTAAAAAGGTTTATCAATAATAAGTACTTTTTGCAAAAAAGTGAATGGAACTTTAATAGAAAATGGAATAAAATATCATGCACTTTAATTTCTCGTGGAAAGGAAAAGGTGATGTAATATTAGGAAGAAATAAAAGCCTAATAATGTATTCTGAATTTTATTTAAAAGAAAAATATACGACCCGAAATAAAGGGGGAAAAAATTAGTGACCCAAAACTTCAATTATTACACAAAGCAATAATTGTGATTCGCCATATCTTCCAATAAATTATGTCTATCAAGGTTGCAAAGTGCAAGATGAGACTACAACTATTATGCTTCTCTACATTTTCGTCTTGTTTTTATCTTTTATTGTAATTTCTCTTATAACATTAAAATAATAATCATTGAAGTCGGTAAGGAACAAAATTTACCTGTAGTATTCATTTTAAATAAATGAGTTTACCTTAAGTAATCATATAATTAAAGTTTAAAACTCTTGAATATAGGGAAAATTATATTTGGGATTAATCTTTCTTGTATTATAATAGAAGAAATATGGGCTAAGCGCAAAATACAAATAAGAAATAATTACAAACTAACTAAAGATAAAAGATAAAGATAAAAGATAAATATAAAATAAAGATAATATATTTAAAACTCCTCCTCAAGCTGGTGCATATAAACTTGTTACTAAAATAATTCATAAAGACTTAGTGAAAATATCTGCTTCTGCACTCGAGAGACACCAAATTGTTAATGATTTGTAAGATGACATAGAAGACAAAATACCAACACAAAAGACTCCTCCTCAGCAACAAATTTAGGAGGTTGTTCCATGTAAATCTCTTCTTGCAAATCACCCTTGAGGAATGTCACCAGTGGATAAAGAGGTAATTGTTTGAGAGCCACCACGACTATAAATAAACTAACAACAAACCATCTTTTTCCTAGGAAAAAACATATATGGACGGATCAAACGCAATGGTGATAAAAGAGAGAACAAAAGAAACAACAACGGAAGAAGTCATGGATGAACAGGAGAGAGAAACTATAAAAATAAAAATTCTCCAATCAAGGCACCTGAAAAAGGGAAAAGAGCAAAAAAGAAAAAAGAGCAACCTCAATGCTCTAAATAACTACCAAACATGCCACAATGCATGACGAAAAAGGGAGCAAATCCATAACTTTAAAAGGAACTCCGATGAAGGCGTCGTTATGGCATGGTAGTCATCTGGCCGAGGCAATCAAAACTCTGTGATCGTCAATCGAAACTTAAACTCCAGTAATGGCAGCAATAGACACCAGTGGTAGACGACGGCGTCGCCAACAGCGGTAGATACCATGTTGAATATGGTGAAAATTATATTTGGGATTAATCTCCCTTGTGTTATAATAGAAGAAATATGGGTTAAGCCCAAAATACAAATAAAAAATAATAAAAAATTAACTAAAGATAAAAAGATAAAGATAAAAGATAAATATAAAAAAAAGACAATATATCTAAAAATAAATAAAACATTAAATTATGTCATAATGATAAATAAACATATTTAAATACGTAAAAAGATATAGGTTCACCCATACATGCACCACACATGCACACACAATAAATGTTTATTGTGTTAAGTATTATAATGTTATTTTAAAAGTTTATTTTAATTGTTTCATTTAATGATTTATGGGTGGCTAACCAAATTTAAATGGTCATCATATATTTGTTTTCATGTATTAACTTTTTAAACAAATGGAATGATGAATAGAAGATTCGTTTAAATCAGCATATTTAAGATGATTTGTCGGATAAGTTTTGTAATTTGTAAGAGGGTGTTAATAGGTGAAGAAATGGGAGGGGAAAGCCAACTCATTGTTGTCATTTTATGGAATTGTCCATTTATTTTTTACATTTCCATATCATTTTTTCATTGTTCTAAATATGAGTTAAATTATTTTTATTAAATAAAAATAAAAACCACACTAAAGAAATAATGATACTATCAAATTATTCAACATTAAAAAAACATATTATTTTCTTTACAAAGTTAGATATTAAGAAAAATATTATAGTTATATAAATATCTAATGATATATTTTTTTTATACTATTCAAAATTTACAATATATCAAAACACGTAAATAAAAATATTAAATTAATAATAATTCAAACTTAAATATGGATTCTTCATATTTCAAACTTGAAGTAAATTAAGGGTTTATGCAAATAAACACTTAAAATTGATAGTCAGCCATTATCATAAAATAAAAATAAACCATAAATAAATATATTATAAAAAAGTAAAGATAACAAAACGTGTGACTGATAACGTTAATTTGTATCATTATTTGAGATTTATTTCAGTGGCAAAATCAGTTCCCCTTAATCTTTTTACTTGCTTGAATCCTCACTTTCATCTCGTTTTTATGTATATCTATGTTTTGGGCTACCTTACGTAAATAATACTTTAATCCCTATTTGTGTATCTATTTTGGTGCTAGGAAGACCCTTCGTCATATCGAAGAACCTCGGTGACCTAGAAAAGCAAGAAGATCAACATAAAGGGGAGAGCTAAAAGTTTAGTTGTTAGGCGCATCATCCTCTTGCTAGGCGAGCTAGCGTTGAGCGACCCTTAACCACCTACCTTTCCAGAGAGCTTCCATGAAGGTTGACACTAAGCACTAGAGACCTACCGCTAAGCGGTGGATTTGCGATGTGTCAAAATTGCCTATTTATTCAAGCTTTCTCGAAGCATTTGGGGTCTTTGGTGGTTTGGAAACGCAACTTCACTGCTTGGAGCTCTTGGAGGCTGCGTGGAACATATGTAAACATCCTCTCCTCCCTCCTTGGGTCTCCTTCTTCTTCCATTTTCCATTGTTATAAGCTTTGAAGCTCTCCATAAAAATGGAGAGCCAAACTCATCTTGTTAGTGATATTTTGTAGCTTTTGAACTCTCTTGTACTCTGTAGATGATTTGATTATATAAATGTTTATATAAATGTTTATTCCATTAAATGTTAATTATTGTTTCTACTCTTAATGTTTGCTTGAAATGGGGATGTGGGTAGCTTGATTTGTGTTTTGGTGAGTTTTAGGAAGAATCTAGTAAACCCTGGACTTGAAACAAGAAATATAGTGGGAATTAATGTATAGGAATGAAACTTGACTCATTAGTTGTCTAAAATCCTAGGTCTTCATGCAGGTTGGATTTTCAAGTGATTAAGGGATTGGCACTTAGCTAGAAAACCTAAGCTCTTCCACCTAAGAGATTAGGGCTATAGTGTTTTAGTGGGTTGACAATAGTATTTGGTGGCGAGGAGAGGATTTCGTGTGTGCAAGAGAGTGAATTCAGTGAAATCTACCCCTAGCATTGTCATTCCTTACTATTTTTTACCTTTATCCGCTCTTCCAGATGCCAAATACCACATTTATTTTTTGTTAATTTATTTTGTTGCACATATTCTTATATTCGTTAGTCTAGATGAGTTACTAATCGTGTAATTAACTAGTATTACACGAATCTCTTAAGAAAACAACACCTGGTCTTCCTGTGGTTTTATCACTTAAACGATTTGGTACGCATGTCGAAGTGTTAATAGTGGCCCAAATTTAATTCATTAGAATTGAAAATATTCATTAAGCATAACACAAAGGAAAAATAATATGTAATTAAGATTGTGATAAAAGGGAAAGTCCTTAACGATTGAGGGTTTATGCAATTGAACACTTGAAATTGAGCATCAAACATTCTCATGAAGCAAAAATTTTCAATAAATAGAAACATTACAATGGAGTAAAGATAATCAAATGTGTGACCCAAATATTTTTTAATAAAATAAAATTTAGAACACCTATTTAAGCATAACCACACACAAAATGAAAAAATGTTTAATAAGGTTATATGAAGAAGGAAAAGTACCTTAAGATCTTATTAAACCTTGAAAACAAGCCAAACAAAGACCGTGTATAACCAAAAAAATAAAAAGATGAAATACAAAACTAAGAACCAAAGTAACGATAAATAAATAAATAAGTATATATATATATATATATATATATATATATATAGTTATATATATAGTTATATAGTTATATATATATAGTTATATAGTTATCTAATAATATATAAGTATTAATTTAAACGATGATGGGAATAAGATGGGAATGAGTATTTTGGTGGGTTAGGGATACGATGGATATGTACATACTTATCCTCGTCAGCATATGTAGTTGAAAACATAAAGCACTATCCATACCTGTACCCAGTCAATGCGGGGATTCTTCATCAAAATCAAGATAGGTTTAGATAATATTCACGGGAAGTGGTTTATTTGTCATTCCTACATTTACATCTAACATGTACTCAAAAAACGTAAATTAATGTTTGTCCTTTAAGAATGAAATGTAAAAACCTTATTTTACCTCTGTCCTTTGTGGGTCAAATGTAAATTTGTTTAAAGAAACTATTATTGTCCATTTCCCCCTCACTTTTTCTCCCTAAGCGAATTCTTTCTTGACACTGCCTACACTTTCTTGCGAGTTAGGGCTTTCATTGGTGATCGAAAGTCACATTTTTGCCATTATTATGTGTGATTCATTGGAAAACTCTTTCCTTTTAATCATTTTTTCCACATTGAGGTTAGTTTCCTATACTTCCTGTCAGTCTATGTGCATTACTATTTTTAAGAGAACTTAGTCATACTTATGCACGAATGACTTCCTTATTTATCTTAAAAGTGAATTTTATGAGTTTGGACAATGACAACATTGTTTTGGTCAACAAAGACAATGAAAGATGGTGAAAGGAAGATGTGAAGGTTAAGTTGGGGATATGTGTTTTTGGCACGTGAAATTTGGGAAATGACAATGATTAATGCGACTTTAAAATTATTAGAGAACTTAATGACTATAATGGAATTACTTAAACCTGTCTTGAACGAAAATCATATGTGTGAATTTTGGCATAATTAGTATTAAAAAAGTTCTAATTTGTTGTATCTTTAACATGTATAAATCTACATCTTCTATAACAAACCTAAAAGAAATTAATATATCAAACTTAATTTTGTGTGTTATTATTACTATCAATATTAATTACAACTATTAATTTTCATTTAAAAACTAATTAACCACATTTTATTTTAAATTAACTTTAACTAATTATATTTTATTTCATATTAATTTTAATTATAATAACAAAATTGTAAAATATTTTTATTTGTTAGATCGATCCATTTATTCAAAAACTTTTACAAAATTGTTCTTTGAATATTTTTATTTCACTTCTATACCTCTTAAAAGAAACAACACTAATTTTCGTTCTATATTCTCTTAATTCATTCATTTATTCTTCTTTAAATATTTTTCAAAAACATAACTTTTAAAACTTATGAATTATATTTAGATTTATAATGAATAGTCAAACACTTGTTTTTATGGAAATAGTCTATCAATATTCTAAATTTTTGTCTACTAAAGTTTGCTTGATTCAATTGGAATAATGTTAACACTTTAACCGTGAATTGTGTGTGTGGGTGTGTGTGGGTGGGTGTGTGTGGGTGGGCGTGTGTGCGTGTTTAATTGCTTATTTTGTTCGTAGTTTGGTTAAAATGTGTCAAATTTGTCCCCTTTTTAGAAAAATGTCAATTTCATCCCCATATAGAAAAATTTTGTGTCAATCAAGTCATCTCCGTTAAATAAAAACTAACGGTGTTAACTGCATTATTTTCGCTTAGGCTAAACTTTCTCGCCTGAGCGAGATTTGCAGAAAACCAAAACACAAGTTTTGATGATATTTTCGCTTAAGCTAAACAATTTTCGCTTGAACTAGATATTTTCGCTTGAGCTAAAAATGTCCTACAACTAAAGTTGAGCCACTGAAACTCTTTCGCGTGAGCGAAACTTACTTCGTCTGGGGCTAAAACTTGGGGTGTTCACTGGACATAAGTTTAGTGGCTTCATGGGCCATGGCTGGGGATAAAGTGCAATGGTGATGGAAAGGTTGAAAAGATTATTTTGAATAACTTTAACCTTAGTGGTACTTTATCCAACAAGAGAATCCAATGTTACCTCCATTGCATGGTCTTTAATAATTGAATGATGTATTCGTTACCTCCATCACAGATTATTGTCACTCCACGAATAAACCAAAATCTGAGGGTAACCCAACCCCCCAAGGATAAAAGAGAAAAATAGGAGAGCGACAATCGATGATAGCTAAGAAAATTATAAATGGATGAGGGTTTCGAGTGGAACGAGTACCTTTTCTAAGGGAAATAGGTCATGCCGAATCATTTTCACCAGGAGGCGTGGGAGGAGGTGACGAGGGAGAATAATTTGAAGTAGGAGATTCACCATTGTCTTGGGGAGGTGGATTATTCAATGGGGCCCTATGTGGGATGATCTCAGTATGTGGAAAAACAGGTGCAGGAGGTTGGTGATCAAAACTTGGAATGACAAAGACAGTGGGTCTATTTGACTCGGCCATCATAATAGGAAGGACCTGTTGGATGATAGAAACATCTTGAATAGATGAAGAGAAGTAAGGAGTTTGTTCAAAGAATATGACATTGGTATACATGTAATACTTCTTAGTTTCAGGAGAGTAACACCGATATCCTTTTTTAAGTCGAGAATAACCTATGAAGACACATTTGAGAGCGTGAGCGGAGAGTTTGTCTAGACCTGGAGACATGTCATGAACAAAACATACACAATCAAACACTCGAGGATATGTATGAAAGAGATGATTATTAGGAAACAGAATGGAGAAAGGGACTTTATTATCAAAAGAGGAGGAGGACATCCTATTAATAAGATAAAATGCATTTAAGATGACATCCCCCAATGATGGACATGAATATGGGCACCAAGCAAATGGGTATGAGCAGTTTCAACCAAGTGTCTATTTTTTCGTTATGCTATGCCATTTTGTTGTGGTGTATGAGGACAAGTAGACTGATATAAGATACCATATGAACTCAAGATGGCAGAAAAGGAGGATGAGAAATACTATTTTGCATTATCACTTCTTAATATTTTGATTACTTGAGCAAATTGATTCTTGATTTTATTAAAAAAAGATGTAAAGATATATAACAATTCAGAATGATTTTTCATAAGATAAACCCAAGTACATCTTGAATATTCATCAATAAAGGTAATAAAATATTTAAAACCAAAGAAGGAGATACGACTAGGTCCCTATATATCAGAATGGATGATGGAAAAACTAGAATTACATATTGATTGAGACCTTTTAGGAAAGGAAGATCTAACATGTTTTCCCAATTGACATGATTCACATTCTAAGGTTTGGAGAACACTAAGTCTAAAACACATCTTTTTTAATTTGGACAAATGAGGATGACTAAGTCGATCATGTAGCACTTTAGGATTAAGAGCAGCAACACATGACACCCTTGGACGAATCCATAATGGTATAATCCGCCAACTTCACATCCTTCTCTAATCTGTCTCCCCGAACCACGCTCCTGTATAGCAAAAGATTTATGATCAAAGGTTATTGAACAATTTAATATTTTGGTCAGCTAGCTTAGAGAAATTAAATTAAAAGGACAATTAGGGATAAAGAGGACAGTTAGGGACAAAATGACAGAGTTGAGATTGAGGGAGGGAGACAAGGAAACATGACCGACTCCTTTGGAGGAAGTTTTGGATCCATTTGCAAGGGTTATGAAATGAGGTTTTTCTCGAAAAGAAATATATGAGAACAAAGAGGTATTATAAAAAATGTGATCAAAAGCACCTGAGTCAATTACCCCATGAATTTTGACCTTCCATGGATTGAGAAAATGCAAGTTGTTGATGTATTGAGAGATTGAGATGGTTGTGCGAAACTATTGGACTTTAACCTTAAATACTCTTGATATTCATCCTTGGTGAACTTAGAAGTCGAAGTTTCAGTCTTTGGAGTGGAAGTTTCAATCTTCAAAATATTGGCGGTTTTGGAAGGGAAACCATGTAAGGAATAACAATTCTCTTGAGTGTGACCCATCCTTTTACAGTATGTGCATTGAGGACGTCCTTGACCTCCTCGTCCTCCTCCTCTAGTGTCATGTCCTCCTCTTCCTCGAATGGCAACCATGATAGATGGTTCCACTAATTCATGCGCTTCTTGAGTTTGAGGTACCGAGACACGCAAAAGGCGAGTGGTCAATGTTTCCATGGAGGGGCCTCATGATTGGTCAGAAGTTGATATCTGAGATGATCAAAATCAGGATGTAGGGCACGAAGGATCAACACTATGTAAAATTTGTCTAGTTTCTTTTTGATATCCTCTAATGGGTCCGCTTCCAAAAACATGTCGAGTTCTTCGACGACAGATTAGGCTTCAACCATGAAGGACATCATATCATGGTCTGCCATTTTAAGAATGCAAGCTTGTTCGCAGTGTCATAAAGACGTTGAATATCGTTGGCATAAATGCTTTGAGCTTTCTTCCAAAAGGAGTGACAAGTTTTGAAAGCCCTCAAAGATATAAGAAGTATGGGTTCCACTGATTGCCATAACAAGGCACACAACTGGAAATCTGCTTGTTTCCATTGATCAACTTTTTCAGTAGACACATGGCTTCCATCTCGCTCAAGGTGGTCATCATAAAGCCCTTGGCCAAGGAACCACATTTCAACGACAGCAGACCATGATAGATAATTTTTTTCATTTAGCTTCTCAAAGGTAATTGATGGACTTCCGAAGAAGGAAAGAGTACTATTAAACGCCATCTCTGAAGAAGACAAATCGTACCAGTGAGAAAAATATAACCCTAAGGGTTTAGACGGACGAAACTGTGACGATGGATGGCGGCAAACGACGGTCGGTAACGACAAAAGGTGGCCGGTGGCGGGCAGTGGTGGGTGATGATAGACTATGACACCATACAGATGCTACGAGACAAAAACAAGAGCGGGATCGACCCGCTCTGATACCAACTTGAGAATTAAACGGTAAAATAATTCTAGAGGGCTCGAGTGATCCCTCTCATAATTTTTTATTTATAAGAATAAATTGATACAAGAGTATATGATAATTAAGATAACTCTAAATACAATATAATCATGATAATTAGAATAATCTGATGTATAATATAATTATGATAATTAGAGAGTAATATTAAACACAATACAATCATAATAAATAAAATAAATATCCTAACAACATTAATCAAGTTAAAAGGACCAATCATTATTAAGCCATTTTAAACATAGATATATGTAATAAATTAAATTTAAAAATAGAAGAGCACGTGCTAACGATGATTCATGACCTTGAGAATAATATTATTATAAGTAGTAATAATAATATTAACATCACTAATGTCTTTTGAGAATTGAATTTATGTATATTGTAAAAAATGTGTGATGTTTTTTTTTTCAAAATAATAATCAATATTTATGTATGATATATAAATGGTAGAGTTAACGTCTAACTTTTAAAAAACAAACGCGTAAAATGGCTAGAGTTAGACATTTGGCAAGAGGGAGGGGGTGGGGGTTGGTTTTGATTATCTCATCCCATTCCCTTAAACTTAATTGTATACAATTTTTTTTGTCTCATCTTCATTTTTATTGGATAATAGTTATTCATACCCATACCTATTTTTCAACGATTCTAAATATGAGTTAAAATTATTTTTTAAAATAAAAATAGAATATTTTTCAACAAATTACCTTAAATTAAATATAAATATGATGGAGAAAGTAAAACAAAAATATAAGAGTTAGTTTAACCTTTTTTTTTCTCCATGCGAATCAAGAACATGTATGAAGAAAAGAAAAACCGACTTAATATGCACAAATGTAAATGAGTCTTAAGTTTTTAATTTTTTTTAATTAATATGCACTATAATATTTTTTCGTGTACTAATTTTTTTTATTTACCTAAACTGCTTATTATTTATAATTTTGTTAATGTTTTAATCACAAATCTATCGAATGATATTATTAACTCAATCATTCTTTATTTAAAGTATTATCTGATTTGAATTCTGTTTTATTATAATTTTATTTTTAACATGTGTTTTAAAGAGTAGAGGAAAAAATAAATATTTAAATAAATTGTGTTAAATCTCGAATCCTAAGGCACCTGAAACTATTAAATATAATAAAATTTATGCAACTCAAGCATTTGACAGAATGAAGAAAAAATTAAACTTTTTTAATAATAAATTCTACTAGAAATTTGTCATGTCAATTGATTTTTCTACAGCTCTTTTCTTTTTTTTCTTTGTTGCACCTATTAAAATTTATAACCATCAAGTTATCATAATTTAAATTATAGAAAAAGTTTTTTTAACAATTTTTAAACAACGTATATGTGATAGTATGTGATTGATCCGTTTTAAATAATTTTTTAAATATAAATTTAAATAGATTAATAAAATGATAATACGTGTTCTATTAAGTTATCAAAATATTATCATCCTAAATTATAATAAAAAGAAAAACCTTATTCCATCACCTTACTTTTTTTTTTTTATAACAGATGTTTGTATTTTTTCCTTCCTCCTCCATCGTACACTCTTTCTTTTCTTTTCTCCTCACGGTGGATCTGGCTATAGCAATGGGGATGGAGGTTGTACAAATGGGAAGAAAACGAGATAAAACAATAATTTACTGTATTTATCGGATGCGAAAATAAAAAAAAGTAGGTGCAAAAAGAAATAACTCATAAATAATTATTCAAGTAAAAACCTTCTTCTAACTATTTATTTTAGGGAAGTCTCGATTAATTTTCTCATTCTTTTATATTTATAAAATTGGGAAAAACTAATAAAACTTAAACAAGAATTAAATATTTATTTATATTTTAATTTACTCAATATTTTATCAGTGTTATGGTTGTATTCCTATATTCACGTGGTTAATGTTACTTTCGTTACTTTCCCATTTAAAAATTAATAGCATAAATACTACTAATATTATTTTTAGGGCAAATTCACAAATATTTTGAGGCTTAATTTTCCATGGATTTGTCATTTTTTTTTATATTTAAATTTACAATCTTTAACACTCACCCTCAAATTAATTATTACAAAATAGTTTAGATGTCTCACTTATACCTACAAAATAATAAAATATCATCAATAAAAAAGAATGTACTTATTTTTATAGAGTGGAATATATATCTACAAATACTTCTAAATATACTTTAAATATTTCTAACCTTCAATTTATGAGATACTACTCATTCTTTTTAAGATGAATAGAAGTTGCATACAGAAAACTTTAATGTCTACATTAGTCTAATGTGTTAAAAAATCATAAATATAACTTAGAATTTTTAATTATATATCTCATAAGATACTGTTTGAGTTTTTATGTAGATTAGTTAGGTCTATTGACCAAAATACCTATTAAATTTTGCTTAAATTATGGACCAATACTCAATACTCTTATATAATGCTTTGCGGATGGAATAGAAATAAACTCATTAGGTATCAACTTAAGTAATTCAATATATATTTAACTAAAAATGAATTTTATTATTATTATTATTATATATATATATATAAATATGACAATAAAGATAATTTGAGTTTTTTAACAAATAACAAGTCATTACAAAGAGATTTGTCAGCTCCCTAAAACAAAGGAAAACTATAAAGTTGAATTCATTGTAAAAAAAATCTTAATTTTAAAAGTAAAACCCCAAAATAAAATTAATGGAAACAACTTATTATATTTAAATACAACATACATGTTTATAGTTAATTAACTACTAACTAACAACACAATTATTTCATTTGAAAATTATTTTATTGTTTGATTGAATAATTTATAATATATTAATTATTTATTAAAAATGCAAGTACATACCTCAATGAGTATGCATTTTTATTTTTTATGATAGTAAAAATTAAAATTTAATTAGAAATATAATTAGTATAAAAGATTATTTAGAAAAGTAATTGATATACATAAAATATAATGAAATAGTAAAAAACTGTCAACCAAAAAACACCATAAAATATTACATTAATTAAGTTAAAAAGACCAATCATGGAGCATGTAATAAATTAAATTTAAGCATGAAAAAAAAAAGAAGAAAAAAAAAAGCACAGGCTAATGATGATTCATAAGCTCGAAAACAAAACACAGCTAATAAAAATATGTGGTTGCCCTAATTAGTCCCACTCCTGTGCAGGGTAACCTAACCCTTTCCACACTTATATTATTACCCATAAATAAAACATAACACAATACAGCAAAGTCACCACACCCGCAGCAGTAGTATATATAAAACGACACACAAACTCACACACCCCGAGGGAGAAGAGAGTGGCGACGCAAGTCTCTCATCATCAATCAAAAACCCTAACCGCGCGTGCTTGTCGCCGCTTATCATCTTCATTTTTTTCTCCTCGCCGCCATGGATCCCGGGGTGCAGCAATCGCAGGTGGCCGCCATCCTCGGTGCCGATCCAACGGCTTTCGAGACGTTGATCTCGCACCTGATGTCTTCCTCCAACGAGCAGCGTTCCCACGCGGAGGCGCTCTTCAACCTTTGCAAACAAACTGATCCCGATAACCTCTCCTTGAAGCTCGCGCACCTCCTCCACTCATCGCCTCACCACGAGGGGCGTGCCATGTCCGCAATCCTCCTCCGGAAGCAGCTCACTCGCGATGACTCCTACCTCTGGCCGCGCCTCTCTCCACAGACGCAGTCCTCTCTCAAATCTCTCCTCCTCTCCTCGATTCAAACTGAGAACTCCAAATCAATCTCCAAGAAACTTTGCGACACCATCTCCGAACTCGCCTCTGGAATTCTACCGGATAACGATTGGCCCGAACTTCTTCCTTTCATGTTCCAGTGCGTGTCTTCCGATTCCCCTAAGCTTCAGGAATCTGCGTTCTTAATCTTCGCGCAGCTCTCGCAGTACATCGGCGATTCCCTCACTCCTCACATCAAACACCTCCATGATATCTTTCTACAGTGCCTCACCAATCCCTCCGTTAATCCTGATGTCCGAATTGCTGCTCTTAACGCTGTTATTAATTTCATTCAGTGCCTCTCCGGTTCCGCCGATCGTGACCGGTTCCAGGACCTGCTGCCCGCGATGATGCGCACTTTGACCGAGGCACTTAATTCTGGCCAAGAGGCCACCGCTCAAGAGGCGCTCGAGCTTCTCATCGAGCTCGCGGGCACTGAGCCAAGGTTTTTGCGGCGGCAGCTTGTGGATGTCGTTGGCGCCATGTTGCAGATTGCCGAGGCCGAGTCCTTAGAGGAGGGAACTCGGCATTTGGCGATTGAGTTTGTGATCACTCTCGCCGAGGCAAGGGAGCGTGCCCCTGGGATGATGAGGAAGTTGCCGCAGTTTATTAGTAGGTTGTTTGCAATACTCATGAAGATGCTTCTTGATATCGAGGACGATCCTGCGTGGCACAGTGCCGAGACAGAGGATGAGGATGCTGGTGAAACCAGTAATTACAGTGTGGGGCAAGAGTGCTTGGATAGGCTCTCTATATCTTTGGGTGGAAATACCATTGTTCCGGTTGCATCGGAACAGTTGCCCGCCTACTTAGCCGCTCCGGAATGGCAAAAACGTCATGCTGCACTTATAGCACTTGCTCAGATAGCTGAAGGCTGCTCGAAGGTATGCATTGGAGATGTCTGCTCTGTTGCAATAATTACATCTGTGTTAGTTGTAGTTGATTGTGATGAATTATTTATTATTGTTTAAAAATATTTGTGTTCGGGTGAGTTTGTGCTACTGTGTTTTAATTTTCTTCTTTTGATTGCTACAGGTCATGATAAAAAATTTGGAGCAAGTGGTGGCCATGGTATTAAACTCCTTTCCTGACCAACACCCCCGTGTAAGGTGGGCGGCCATTAATGCCATTGGGCAACTATCTACTGATTTGGGTCCGGATTTGCAAGTTAAATATCATCAAGGAGTGTTGCCAGCATTGGCTGGAGCAATGGATGATTTTCAGAATCCTCGTGTACAGGTACGCTGACCTTATATCTACTTTATTTTCTTTATTATTGCCTATAATTTTTTGCTCAATGTTTTAGAAATGAAAATTTTCTGATTCTTCCAGTGGATATTATTAAGCACTGATTGTTTACAATATACATTGTAAACAACAATTGCAATTTTACTTTATACGAGTTAAGTTTATACGAATATACTGCAATTGTATGAAATGTGTATCATTTGTTTCTCTTGTTCTTTAGTCATTGAATGATTTGTAAGTGGAGTTAATCAAATAAGCTTCCTAGTATTCTCAAAAATATTGTTTACACAGGCACATGCTGCTTCTGCAGTTCTCAACTTCAGTGAGAACTGCACACCTGATATCTTAACGCCATATTTAGATGGAATTGTCAGCAAACTGCTTGTACTTCTTCAGGTATGTTAATGTTATTATGGTCATTTTACTGAATTGTATAATTGGATTTTTCCTTAATTTTGGATATTCTCTATAAACATTTCAGAACGGTAAGCAGATGGTGCAAGAAGGTGCCTTAACTGCTTTGGCATCAGTTGCTGATTCTTCTCAGGTTCTTTGGGATCTTCTTTATTCAATCGACATTTATAATTATTACTTTTCTTTGGATTACTCATTTAATACCATGGTCTTTCTTAGGAACACTTCCAAAAATATTACGATGCTGTAATGCCTTATCTGAAGGCTATATTGATTAATGCAACCGACAAATCTAATCGGATGCTTCGTGCTAAATCCATGGAGTGTATCAGTTTGGTTGGAATGGCTGTTGGGAAGGAGAAGTTTAGGGCAGATGCTAAGCAGGTAGGTGTTTCTTTGTACTTTATTTTTATGCTCAGAAATTATATAAAATTTTGATTTGCAAGAATGTATGGTTGGTTTTGTATATTCACATTTTATACTGCTTATCATTATTTGGAAAAATAGTTGGTCTTGAATTGGAGGGGGGGATAGGAAGTTAGGTGCTTCTGAAACTTTTTTAAACACTTCCTTCTCTACATGTTCAGCTAGATCTCATGATTTTAATATTTATATGCGCTAAAAGGTTATGGAAGTTCTCATGTCCCTTCAAGTATCTCAACTGGAGACCGATGATCCAACAACAAGTTACATGCTACAGGTATGTTTTTTGTTATTATTTATATAGCATATGCATGAATGCCTATTGGTCTATGTTTAGTCTAATGACTTTAATTTGTTACAGGCATGGGCTAGACTCTGCAAATGTCTAGGACAAGATTTTCTTCCTTACATGGAGTTTGTTATGCCCCCATTGCTTAAATCTGCTTCACTTAAGCCCGATGTAACCATTACATCAGCTGATTCAGACAATGATATTGAGGATTCCGACGATGAAAGGTCTCGATTTTAGTCCTTCTCAATTATGAATTTTTGTCTTTCTTTAATAATGTTCGCATCTATTGCACTTCTTGTCATTTTGGTTTTGTGCACCAATAGTTTAAGCCTTAAACGTGAAGGCACATTTATTGCTTTACTCTAGTCTTTTTGATTATGATCACCGTCACCACCAGGACCACAGAAAACTAATATCTACAAAATCCTAATGCACATTCTCTTTTTCCAATAACAATTTTATTCTACTGGAGAATCAGAACTGCAGATCAATACATTTTTTGTATAGGCTGAATGATTCAAACCAACTTTTGTTTATCCATTGTAGTATGGAAACTATTACGCTTGGGGACAAGCGAATTGGGATCAAGACTAGTGTTTTAGAGGAGAAAGCTACAGCGTGTAACATGCTTTGTTGCTATGCTGATGAGCTGAAGGAAGGATTCTTTCCATGGATTGATCAGGTTAGAATGTTACTTTGAATCCCTTTAGGCATTGAGATTTCTTACTGTGTCTTTTTACATATTTTCCCATGTTAATAATTTGAATGATATGCAGGTCGCTGGAATTTTAGTTCCACTCCTTAAATTTTATTTCCATGAGGAGGTCAGGAAGGCAGCTGTTTCAGGTATAAAATAATGATTGTTCCTGTGTATGATTTTTACTCAGTAATTTTTCCTTACACAGTTAAAGGGATTTATAATCATTACCATAACTGTTTAATTATTATAATTTTCATCAACACTACAGCAATGCCGGAGCTACTGCGATCTGCAAAGTTAGCTATAGAGAAGGGTCAATCTCAAGGGCGAGATTTATCCTATTTGAAATTTTTGACTGATAGTGTAATCCCTGCCCTGGTGGAAGCATTGCACAAGGTAAATTGTTATCCGAGTTTTATCCATTCTTAGTTGTGTTATTTTGGAATTTATGTGTGCTTTTTAGAAGTGAATATTTTTTTTTTATTTGATTTGAAATTAAAAAAATGTTCACAGTTTTAAATATTCATGAAAACGTTTTTGAGTAGTTTAAGTGACTCAGTTGTGGCTTGAGTTTGAGGACCAAGGTTTGTGTAGATTATATCTGTGGTGAGCTTTGCCTGACTTATCTATCCCTTGTCGTTTCCTTGCTAAGATTTTCCCATCCCTTTGTTTTGCAGGAACCTGACACAGAGATTTGTGCAAGCATGTTGGATTCATTAAATGAATGCTTACAGGTTTGGATAATGCAACAACATTGTCATATATGTGTGTATAATATATGCGTGTATATATGTGTGTGTGTGTGTGTGTGTAAATATAGTGCTTTTGCCTTTTTTTTTAATGAATTTGTACAAGGCCATGACTATTGAATATATCTTAGCGAAGTTGATGTTATTACATATAATTAAAATTTGATGTTTATCATTATTATTATTTAAAAATAGAAGTCTATGAAGAGCCTCAATGGGTTCGCCTAACCAATGCAATCCCTTCTAGGTTTTGTTGTCAATTGGCAAATAAAAACTAAATTTTATAGTTTGGTTACTTCCTTGTTTATGTTTGGTTTGTAGGGGGGTTTAAATTGGTAGTTGACTTCGTTACAATCTTTTTATTTTGCACTTACAAGTGCCTTATCTCATAAATGTTTCATGATAGGTGCACTTCACATTTTACTCAATATAGTTCTAGATTTGTAATATTTGTTTTATAAAGTGGGATATGCCATATGAAAATTGGCTTCTTTGTGAAGCAAAATTATAATATATGAGTAGGATGAAAACCTCACTTCATAAGCTTGTGAGGTTGAGTTAGGTTTGAAGTCCACTTTCTAATGTAATCTTTTTCAACCACTGCATTTTTGGCTTTTGTTCAATCTTACTAGGAGGCCCTATTAAGGAGAGCTGGTCTAGGTTAGCATTCTGACTAGAGGTTGAGTGAGACTGAACATTTTATGGTTGAAACTATTAAACAATATTGAGGTCTGTGGTTTTTCTATAAACACTAATCACAGTATTAGAATATTTTGGTGTCATTAGATGCAAGTAAACCATGCGTTGTGAGAGAAGGCTAGATTGTTGTTTATTTTCTTCCATTTCATGTGGATTACTTGCCTTTGTTAAGTAGTGGGCATGAATATTACGAGTTGTTTTGTCAGATGCTTGGGTAATTATTGATCCGTTTCTTGTGTCTTTTTTGTTTTTTGCCATTCCTTTCCTATAGTGCATTATAAATCTGCTTTGTATGTGTTCCAATGTTGTTTCTGTTTCCTCCTTTAGATCTCTGGGATGCTTTTGGACGAAAGCCAGGTCAAATCTGTTGTTGACGAGATTAAGCAGGTGATCACAGCTAGTTCAAGCAGAAAACGGGAGAGGGCTGAGAGGACCCAAGCTGAAGATTTTGATGCTGAAGAGGGAGAACTTATTAAAGAGGAAAATGAACAAGAGGAAGAAGTTTTTGACCAAGTTAGTTTTTTTAATCTAATCTAAAATTGTTGCCATCTTTGTGTTTTTAAGTTTTTACAGATCAGTTTGTGGTCTTCTAATTTACGTATACATTACATTGTTGCAGGTGGGTGAGATATTGGGAACTTTGATCAAAACCTTCAAAGCCTCCTTCTTACCTTTCTTTGATGAACTGTCGTCATATTTGACACCTATGTGGGTATGTTCTTTGAGGAAGCTAGTAATTCTATTTTATAGATTTTCTATTTCCATTCATTCATACTGGCCTTCTGGCCTTATCTTCTGTATTTTGTTTTGGTATGAATTATGGAATTGATTTTTGAAGATGTACATGCTACTAATTTTTGAACTTGGCCATTTGAACAGATTGACATTTTGTTTGTCAATATGCTACTGTACTTGATAATCTTGTAAAAAGCATTCCTTATGCCATATTCAAGCATTTATAATATCAATAAATCTTTACTTTATAAAGGAAAGAGTGAGGTGATTACCCTAGTTTTGTTTACAAACAAATGATCGATTTTTCTGAGATTGTGAATTGAGTGGTGATTGGGTGCAACTCCAGGTATAGATCTAGAGATAAACTTGTGGAGCACATAATTCAATCCTATACGTTTATAATCTGAGATCTCTTTGTCTTTGTTCTCTTTTATTACACTTAACCTTATAAAGCTCATGGTTATTTTCCTCCAGTGCAAGCTAGCTTGCATAACACTTTTTTTTTTTTTCCTTTCATGAAATGATAGTCTACCATGATTAAGATCTAAGGTTTAGCCACATTCTTTTATTTGAATGGTCTATTCTTTCATCTCAAGTAGATTTCTTAAAGGCGTTGTGCTATCTTATTAATTTGAAGCCTGATTTTCAAGAAATAAAACATGTATGTCATGGTTTTTGATTTTTTGTTTAATATTTCGGAAACAGGGAAGGGACAAGACTCCTGAAGAGAGAAGGATTGCAATTTGTATTTTTGATGATGTTGCAGAGCAGTGTCGTGAAGCTGCTATCAAGTAGAATCCATTTGTTGTACTAGGTTTCCTTTTTAGCGTGCAGTGATAATTATGAAGACATGTGTTATTAACCTTTTTTATATGCCAATTGAGCAGGTATTATGATACATATCTCCCATTCCTGTTGGAAGCCTGCAATGATGAGACTCCTGATGTCAGACAGGTCAGGATTGGGCCCTCTCTGTTGTTTAGCATTTTAAAACCAATTTATTGTTTAAGCTGTTTGATTGTTGATATGGTATTTCCTTGCATTTTCCCAGGCTGCTGTCTATGGCCTTGGTGTTTGTGCAGAGTTTGGTGGATCTGTGTTCAAACCACTGGTTGGAGGTACGGTTGATATACATTAATAAACTTGTAAAATGCTCTATTTCATACAGTAACGAGTAAGTGTTTTATTGCAGAGGCTCTTTCAAGGTTAAATGCCGTGATCCAGCATCCTAATGCTCTTCATGCAGATAATGTAATGGCATATGACAATGCTGTATCTGCTCTGGGAAAAATTTGCCAATTTCATCGGGACAGTATTGATTCTGCCCAGGTCATTAATTGTTCTTGTGCTTTATAACCCATTTCTAGGGTTTTGGTTCCTGATTATGTCTATCCTTATTACAACCAATTCTGAGCCTGACTTTATTTTTTTTTGGTTGAGATTGTAGTTTTGCTAATTTTCTGTTATGTTTGCAGGTAGTCCCCGCATGGCTAAACTGTTTGCCAATAAAAGGTGATTTGATTGAAGCCAAAGTTGTTCACGATCAACTTTGTTTAATGGCTGAGAGGTTGGGCCATGACTCCTCTTTTCAATTTTCTGGTTTGCTCATGCTTATTTTTCTGGTGTTCTAATTGTTGTGTTTATTTGCAGGTCGGACAGGGAGCTGCTGGGCCCAAACAATCAATACCTTCCAAAAATAGTTGGAGTGTTCGCGGAGGTTAATTTTCTCTTGCCACTCCAATTTTCATTTGCTTTCCTGAACTTGAGGGTTTTTAACCTTTTTTTTTTATTGGTTGCAATAACAAAAGCAGAAACATGAGTAGACCTTTTGTTTTTTGTGAAAGGACTTGTATATAAAACAAGTCATAAGGAGAATGTGATAACTTCTGTAGCTTGTCAACTAAGAACGTAGCATACTTTATAAGACATTCATTATTTTAGTTGATGTCATGAAATCATTTCAGTAGTGTTCTCTCATTTGAGGAGCCAGTGCCCTTTTCATACTTACAATGCCATGTATGCATAGCTTCTGACATTTTCGCCTCATGCATTAATCCCACCAATACCGTAGTGTTTATGCAATGATCACCCTTACGTTCCAGTTCAAGGGGCACATGCAGCGAATGTCTTTTTTTTTGGATAATGTGTATGCTTTATATTATATTTATTTGATATTGCCTTTTGTATTTAATGGCCTTTGTGACAGGTTTTATGTGCTGGTAAGGACCTTGCGACAGAACAAACAGCTGGCCGAATGATTAATTTACTGAGACAGCTCCAGCAAACTTTACCACCATCTACTTTTGCTTCTACATGGTCATCTTTGCAGCCACAGCAACAGATTGCATTACAATCCATCCTTTCTTCATAGTTTTCACTGCCTTTACAATCTCCATCATTTCTTCATAGCATCCTGGCTTGGCATTTGGTGTATTGCTCTTCTTGGGAACAAGCGTTTTCCAGTTTGGTGGTCTCTATTTGTTACTCATTCTTTTTGCCATAAGATGGTTTCCATCATTCATTCTTGCATGGTGTTTTATAGCAGCAACATGGTGGCTTCAGTTTTGAGAATGCAGAGTCAATTGTGATTGGAAAGGGAACTTCCTGTAGAATGTGTATATTATGAGTGTTAATAGTCCGATTGAGTCCAAAAGAGCATGTTAGGCAACTGTGGTGTGGGAGCTTCTCGTTCTATTCCTCTTATTGTTTTTTCTTACCATATCGCGTGAGAATATAGGGTTGTCTTTGGGGCAATTCTTGCAGTTTTGGCCTATTATTGTATTTGTTTTATTTCAATATCAGACAGTATTAAGTGTACCATATGAAATTTTAATGCTATTTATTCATTAAGGTTGCAAAACTTGTTTTTCAAATCCATCATTTGTTAAACAATTAAGCTGAGGCTGAAGAATATGATTTGAACGGGTAATGCAATTAAGCTGAGGCTTTCAAAGGTGTAGCTGCTTTTATAAAATTATTGGACTGACCGCGTTTTATCTGTTTGTTTATTAAATTTTAACTAATTGAATGGGTGATCATTAACCCTTAAAATTAGATTTTAACTGGTCAAACTGTGATAAAAAAAAAATATCGATGCTAAAATTTGGCGCGATTTGGTACTGCAGTTATTTTAGAAGTAGTTTACATCTTTAAAGAAAAATATAAATAGGTGGAAACTATGCTATCCATGGTCATTAATTTATCTAAGAAACATAATCTATTTGCTTATATTAATCTACAAATTATTTTAATATTCGTTTTTTTTAACTTTATACTATATTAATGTTATTTTCATTTCTATTTTTTTATTTTAAATTATATTGTTAATAGACATAACTGTATTTCATTTAAATTTAAGTTTGATGACATTTTTGTTTTGAACTTTTGTACGTATTTTTTTTAAGATTTATAAAATAATTTTCTTACTTTTTAAGTTAAAAAGCTATATTATATATTTTTAATATTATGTTATAAATATATTATTCTTTTATTAATACTAATTTAATTATTAAGTTATTAAATTTTATTCTAATGTCTTTAAAGGTACAGTTATAAAGCAGTAAAAGCAGCCAAACCCGTGATGTAGCCATTGATAATATGCAATCATTGAGGGGAAAAGTTCATGCCTCGATAATCGTAAGGCATAAGCATCACTATTGGAGATGGCCATTTAAAAGGGAGCTGAATCGCTCGCAAGTTTTAAGTTTGGTTGCTGAATTATAGGAAGCATCGATCCTAGAATTTCTGAAGTACGAATAAGATTCTTTTAGGTCAAAGATACATCGATTTATTGCAATTCTTATATAGTGTAAAATTGATAAGATGTTTTCCACTTTTAAAAAATTACCTTTTTACTCATTTATGAAAATAAAATAAAATAGTGTAGGTACGGCTGTGTATATTATAATTTCATACCTTCCTTAATAGAATAAAGGTTTGATACATATTTTGATTCCGGGTTTTTGTTCAAAATGATTCCACTTTAGAAAAAAACCACTTTAGTTCTTTATTTCATTAAATGTTCAAAATGGTTCCTATGGCAGACGACGTTAAATTTTTAACGGTGAAATTGTTAGCGTAACAAATGTCTATCCACCTGTACCCAATTTATATGACGTGACTTTTTGAAAACATTTAAGGATAATTAAAAAACCCCAAATTAAAAACAAATTAGAAAATTAGGGTAATTAAAATACCCCAACCCTAATTGTTTTTCAATTCTCACGATTGGAGAGAAGGGTCCGGGTTCATCTCCTTTAACTTCTTCTCCATTGCTTCCAGATCTTCACACTAACAAAACAAGTAACCTCATATTCATAAAAGATCAAAGTTATAGTTTTTCTAACAGAGCGAGCACTTAATCTATATCTGAAAAGATATATGGTTGTCCTGGGGATCTAAGTGTTGAGCATCGGAAGGCAATCTCTGATCTTCTTCCTTGGACTGCACCAAGTGGATACCGACTCCATAGTTGAACAACCATGCACCCTCAAAGTCCAAAGCTTGAGGCCTCTCAGTCTGAACAAATCCCAGCAAGTTTGTGTAGAAATCTATAGATTCCTTCACATTTCTACACAACCTTGAAACGTGGTTCACAGTCATCAATGGAGGTCGGTGAACTTTTGCCTAATGAACAGCAGATGAACTCAGAGTCTTCTCTCTAATCGTGACAATTGAAAAACAATTAGGGTTGGGGTATTTTAATTACCTAATTTTCTAATTTGTTTTTAATTAGGGGTTTTTTAATTACCCTTAAATGTTTTCAAAAAGCCACGTCATATAAATTGGACACAAGTGGATAGACGTTTGCCACGCTAGCAACTTTAAAAATTTAATGTCGTCTGCCATAGAGACTATTTTGAACAACATTTAATAAAATAAGGGACTAAAGTGATTTTTTTCCAAAAATGGGATCATTTTGAACAAAAACCCCAAAAGATGAAACCAAAAGATATATTAAACCTAAAATAAACTTTTACAAAAACTTGATTTTGTTCACAACGTCTTACTGAAAATGATGTTTTATTTTGTTAGTTCATAACTTAAATACGAAAATTAAAAATATTTAAGTAAACAATAAATAAACAAATTCCTCACTGCCATGGATATTCTGAACAACCATCTTACATCATCTGTCTGTACTTGACACCATCAACACCAAAAATTCATGACATAAAGCAGCAACAGCAGCACGGAGCTACCTCATTGCCTCTGCGATAGATTACTCGTGCTACTGCCATACATCCATAATCTCCATATAGAAGCCAAATTTCTGTTCTTTCTCTCGTCCTTTATTCCTACATCACACTCGTCATCTTAGGTAATTTATCTATGATATGTGATTTATTAGTATTTGGTCAGTGGAAAATCATCTATGAATTAATTTCTAGTTTTAATTCGTAAATAAGATCTGTAAATAATTTATTCGTAGATAAAATTTATACATAATATATTCGTAAGTAAAAAATATATTTTTGATTTTTTTTTTGTCGAAAAAGAGTGTAAGTAATTGAAAATGATATGCAGAAATTGGCTTATCGATTTATAAATAAAACTGAAGGTTAATCCACTTATAGATGATTCGTCAAAACTTAATTTAGTCAAAATATAAAAAAAATATGAGTATAAAAGAGTATATGAGATTAAAAGTGTTTATTTTTATGAGAATGTCATATTTATTGATAGGTTTGAATTTTTAAGACAATTAATTGATAATATAATGAGTAATGGTATCCTAATATGTATTTACATTTATTTTTAACATATGTTATAAGAGTAAACAGTTATAAAAAGTGAATTTTTATATTTTCAAAAGATAAAAAATAAAAAATAAGAAAAGATAATGTTAAGTTAATGTATAAAATTTATCAAATAACATTTTTCCTAAAATTACTAATTGATAAATTTTATCTTAGTAATGTCATTATTGATAGATTATGCCTTAGTAATATCATTTATTGAGATATTATATTCTATTTAATTTATTATTTATATATCAATTATTAAATTTAATGAGATTCATGATATATTGTGCTCATAATTGTATTTATTATGGCATAATATTTTGATATACTATAATTGTATTTATTATGAGAATAATATGTACATATTACAAAATATTATAAGAATATTATGCTTATTTAATATTATTTTTCAGTTCCAAGAGAGGGGAAGTACATCTTTTAGATTTTGTTTGCTTTTAGGGATAAATTTGAGTAAATGGAAAAGGATGAATTTGAAAAGAAAGAGGTGAGAATGTTTTGCACAAGAACGAGTGATTAGTTAAAATTATAATTGAATAAGTGATCAATTAAAATAATAATTGAATGAGTGGTTTGTAATGTTTACTATACAGACTAGTATAATGTTGATGTTCCAATGCAATCAACTTTTCAATAAGTATACTAGATAGTTATAGTACAATAAGTGTTCTATCCACATGAATTTGAAAGAATACATAAATGTTTAGAATGTGTTTGATTGGAATAAAACAATGTTTGAGTTGCACAAAACAAAGTAAAATAAATTTCAAATAAAAAGGTTGGTTTCAATATGATAAAAATATGTTGAAGTTAGATTTCACCACTTATCCCTCTCTTGTACTAGTCCCATTTTAATTCATCTAAATGCAATTATTCATGAGTGCTCTTTGAATGTAACTTTAGATCCATTTCTAACATTTATAGCCTAAGATCATTAAACTCCAATATGATTTCTCAGTGACTATTTGAGTGAATTGTTTGCTTTAAGTTTAGGACTTTATAACAAGTTAGAGCCTTAAATCTATTCCTAACATCTAAAAGAAGTAAGAGACTTAGTTAGACCACAACTTGGAACCAATTGCCACTTAATCTCAAGTTAGTGAAATAAAATGAGTGATCAATTCATCCAACAACAAACGCAAACTAATCCACAAACATGTAAATAAGGACATACTCAGATTAAAGGGCTACACTCAACATAAGAGGCTCCTTAAAATAGAGGTGTAACTATATTTTCATATACTACCTAGGATGGTGCTCAACTGCACTCTTGTGGTTCAATAGTAGAGGTTTTCCTTCCAAGTAGGTTTGCTTTGTAGCCCCACCTCATACTCTAATGCTTAACTCCTGAGTTAACTTCACTAGGAAGGAGTCTCCAAAGCTCAACTACAAGTCTAGTGCTTGAAGTTTCCTCTTCATAAGGGTTTGTTTTATGTGGCTCAACACAATTTCTACAACTCAGCCGCATCAACTTATTTAAGTTCAATTTTGCAATATTTTGTGTCACATTTTAATTTCCCCATTATTCTCTCTTTTGGTGCTTAATTATGAAAAATAAACTGAATTGAGGTGAATTAACATAAGATTATAAACAATTAAAGCTAAAAAAGTGTAATCAATCATCTTAATTTTCACTTAAATCGGACATTTATCATTCACAACCATCCTGCATGGGTTCCAAGGGTGCAACATGTGGTGCATTTTAATATCCAATTACTAGGCACAAGAATTTCGTCGTATATTGAAAGTTCTAATATTGGTTCATAAGGTCTTGCATTCTCTAATTAGTCTTGCCAACTTTTATTGTGTGATACACCCAAGATTCTTATCAATGCACGCTTAAATAATGCTAAAGTCCACTTTTAACAAAAGAGAATTGATTCTCGTGACCAACAAAGTTGATTCTCTACAATCCAAAAAGTTGCCAAAATCAATTTTTGACATACAAAATTGATTCTCTCTTATGAAAATTGATTATTTAGCTAATTTATCCATATAGAGTAAATTTTCCTTTCTCCGAAATCAATTCTCCTCCTTCCCTAACTCCTTTCTCCTTCGTCAAAATTTTCATTTTACACAGCATAATGGATTCTCTTCCTCCCCAAAATCACTACCCATTCTTATCTCAGAAACACGTAAGCCACTTCGACAACATGAATGCGGGCAAAGAGAGTTGACTATAAGGAGTTGTTTTCTCCTTTGTCTAAAAGGGATTATCTTTAAGTAATTATAGCATTAATAGTTTAGTTTAATTTTGAGTTACATAAAAGTGATGGGAAAATAAAGTTGCTTAATGGTAGCAAAAAAAGTTTACATGAAACAACCTAAATGATTATTTTCTAGTCATAGTAAGCATTTATTGTGCAAGCTTAATAAGTTCACAAATGGATTAAAACAACACTCCCAACAATATAAAATTTCATGAGATTATCTTCTCATTTGGTTTTGAAGAGAACTTTGTGAATCATTGTATATATTAGAAGGTTAGTGAAAATAAAATTTGTTTTCTTATTTCATACATGAATTATATGTTATCAAGGTACGTTATGTAAGGTGAAACAATCTCTCTTAAAGAACTTTCATACAAAGGATATTACGTCATATGAATTAATATTAATAGAGAAAAAAACATGATGTATTTTTTTTCTTGTTTTATACATGTATGATATTTTATTAAGGTATGCTATATAAGGTGAAATAGTTCCCTTTAAAGAAATTTGAAAATGAAGGATATGGGAGCAACATCTTATGTCATAGACATTAAGATTAATAGAGAAAAAAAACAGCATATTTTAAGTTTATCTTAAGACACATGTATGTATCAATAAAATTTTAAAAAGGTTTAACATGAAAGATTGTTCACCCGACTCCTATTATGAAAGATAATAAACTTGACATAAGTCAATGCTAAAAAAATTATCTTCAGCGAAAACACAGGAATATTGTAAAAATGATAATGAAATACCATTAAGAAATAAATAATTTCATGTTCATATATAAACAAACTAATAGTTTGAAGGTCATAAGCTACTCTAATTTAAATTTAGTTGGCTATAATGATAAAAGAAATCTACAATATGATTATGTTTTTATCCTAGCATGTGAAGTTGTATCTTAGAGTAGTGGAAAACATACCTTGAGTGATACCTTGAGTGTTCAAGAGAGGGTGTTGAATTGACTTTTTTTTAATAAAATATGTTCTTTTCGAATTTTGTAAAAATCTTTTTATAAAATCATATTTATCACATATTTAATAATGTATCACTTTTGGATAAAAAAAAATTAATTGACTAAATTATGAAATCAACATGTTAAGATTCTCACAAAAATTCTACAGCAATATCACTCCACAATCATATTTTAAGTATGATTCTTTTGGTAACAAAAATCAATTGCAATGATGAAATACCCTGATTTATCAATTTATTTTGCGATCAAAGCAAAATTATTATTAAAGATAAACCAAAAGATAACTAAAACAATAGATGATGACATATTTATTAAAAAAAATGTAAGTGTAAAACATGAAAAGATAACTAAAACAATGAAATCAAAAGAAAACAAAATTGCAAAAACTTTTAAAGAAACAATTTAAAATATGGAAGAAAAAAAATTATGACTTCTAAAATGTTTTTGAAAAATAAAACGTGATTTTTTTTCTCCCTCAAATACAAATGTGGAGCTTGGGAATGCGTTTTGCAAGTTACTAAGCAATAAAGATCTCTAAGAATTAAGGAAAATAACATAAACCAAAGACAAACATGTTATGAAAAAGTTTCTTTTTATGAGAGGAGAAGAAAGAAACAAATGAAATTAGAAATGTATGTTTTTATCTTATCTACAGTGAGAACATCATCCTGATTTTTCTATCGGATAATGATATTTAGACAACATTTTTTTGACAACATTTGAACATTGATTATGTGTCAATATGTGATTGGTAAAAAATTACTCCACAATCAATAATAATAATCATAAGCACTATTGTGGAGTAATTTTTTACCAATCACATATTGGCACATAATCAATGTTCAAATATTGTCAAAAAAATGTTGTCTAAATATCATTATCCTTTTCTATATATAGCAGTTTAAATTGCACGTTAAATACATGGCTTACTATAAATTTAGTAAAAAGAGTGGAAAAAACTAACAACAATACAAAAGTAATAAATATGATCTGTTACAACTTGTTTAACCAGTAATCTATTTACCTATGTATCACTACTAAAAAAGAATGGATTGTCTTATTGAAGGAGTACAGATTGTTGTGAATTACAAGATGCTACAGGTTAGACAAATCTTAAATGTCTAATTTATATTTTTAAATATGATTATTTATTTAAATACAGGAATTGGCTCATTGACTTTGTATGATGTTTTTCTAAATTTTTCCATTCAACTTGGTTAATGGCTTGTGGGTTTGATCAGCATTAGCAACGAAAGTGGTAATTCCTATCCATTAATAACCAGAATCAAAATTCTGATGAAAACAAGTTTCAACACACATTTCCATAGATAAGTCAACCAACAATGAGACAATGAATATATGTCGCATTTATGTGATGGGCAATTGGCTGGAAAAAGACAACATCATATACTCAAAACCCCATTGTTCAAGACTGAGACATAGTGTCATGGATTTTCCACTTCAAATGTTCTTTAGTGGAACTGTTTTTATCACCAAATATACTGTGCTTGAACAAATGAAACACATGGTTAAGGTGAGGAGAATGCATTTTAACAAGTTAGGTGAGAAACGACATACATACACACACACATGCTAGGAGACAAAAACTAAAGTTAAGACATTGTGGTTGGCTCTGAAATAGGTCATATGTCACATTCTACGACCATGAAATGTAAGTGGTGTGATTTCAAGGTGGAAAAACGTACAACTATTATTTTTTTCGTTGTTGTTTCCATAAAATAAAGCCACATGGCCCCGTGCATATTTTACAGAAATGCATAGGAACAACATTAAAATTTACAACATTTTATGTAAGTGCTCATCACGAATTAGGCTTTGTCTCAATTCGGTTGACCAATCCAAGCCAGGGTGATGATAAGTGAGGACAACCACTACTACAACTACAAGCCAAATACAATCCCCACAACAAACAAAATACGAGCTTTCCACTACTCAAAGCAACTCAATGACATTTTTCAAGCTTCACATGTATGTACCTATGTATATGTATATATATATATATATATATATATATATATACTTGTTTTTGTTATGTCTAACATGATTGCACTTGCATTGATGGGTATGGAAGATCAAAAGCAAAGAACGAAGGAGGAGCGATTGTGTGAGAAAGTGAAGATGAAGAACAAGAACAAGTTTGTTGGAGTGAGACAAAGGGCTTCTGGGAAATGGGCTGCAGAGATCAAAGACACGTCAAAGAAGATCAGGATGTGGCTTGGTACTTACCAAACTGCTGAGGAAGCTGCTCGAGCTTATGATGAAGCTGCATGTCTCCTTAGAGGATCAAACACTCGCACCAATTTCTCTACTCAACCTTGTACCAGCATTGCTACAAATTCTCCTATTTCTCTAAAACTCAGAAATCTTCTTCATCGTAAAGCCATGTCAAATCAAAGTCAAGTTCAAAACCAGCCCTCTGGTGTAAGTCCATCTTTGCAAGGTGCAGCTACTCCAAATGGTAGTACCATGAATAACATCATGGTCATGGAAGAAACCTCTGGTTTTAGCGGTGAAGGTGATAAGTCTTTGTTTGTGATTCAGAACCAGGTCTCTGATAACATGTATGGACTTGATATGAATATGATCAATTGCGTGATGGGTATCACACCAGATGCATCTCAGCTTGATTTCTCTTCTTGGTCTTTTGCCCAACAAAGGATTAACGAATTACCATTACCAAAAGATGGATTCGGTGTAGAAAGGCAATTATCAGAGTCGGTATATGCAACGAATGAGTGCCAGCATTTCCAAGATACATATGAATATGATGTCAATTATCCTCTCTCTCACTTTTTCTGCTTCACTTGATATCTATCTTTCAGTCTCTTCTCAACACATTTGATGAGGAAGAGAGTTCTGAAATGGCATTTAGTGGTTTAACTAGTATATATATAATACTTAGTTTGTGTAATATCACCTTGTATTCATGTCATTTTCTCTAGAGGATGAATCAAGAGCACAGAACTTTCAAGTTTCACCTCTGCTTCATCAAGCAAGTTTTACTCTGCCCAGAATGTAGCAGTTCTTTTCAGCTACTCAAAGTTAACCCATTAAATATTTGCGAGTTCGTGATGACTTATTGCCAAGACATGAACTAGGTAACGATCAAAACCACGTATTTTACGTCTTTGAACTTGTATCGGTAACAAATCATATCGAAGGTTGGACATCAATTCGCAACGATTACGGAATCGTATCTCTTAGACCTTTTATCAAACACAAGGTTGAACCCGAGTTTCATAGCTATTAAAATCATGGCGCTTACACCTTTGGAAACAAGTTGATAAAAACTAAATGAAAGCCTCTTAAATCAATAAGGTTGGATTCTGGTTTGATGATGAACAGATGAAAAATCAAACACGATCCTCATAAACTAAGATTGGACATCCACAAGCATGAACTTAGAAAAAAAAATTATAAAAAAGGAAATTTGTTGGAGAGACTAAAATTTATAAAAAATGAAAATTGATTAGATAATGATATTTTAATAATTCTTTTTTAACTTTTTTTATAATAGTGTTACTATTTTATTGATTTGTTTGAACTTATTCTAAAAAAATATTTGAAAAAGATCAATCACAAACTGTCAAAAAATTGTCAGAAAAGAATTGTTGAAAGAGATTTTTTCCAATTTATAGAATCTGGCTTTTTATTACATGAGAATCTAATTTAGTTATAAATAATTTTTTTTAATGAAAAGTGTTAATTAGAAATAGGTCAAAGTGAGAAAATTCTGAAGTTTGTGTGATTTGGTGGGACGTAATTAATATTATTTCCTCCTACTGAAGTCGAACTTTTTATTTTCTTAAATAACAGTATATATAGATATCTGAACTAGGTAGGGTAAATGGATGAAAAAAATATATGATAAATAAGAATATATATGTATGTAAAAAATATATGATAAATGTTTATGTATCTTTTAAACATGCTTTTAAAAATAAGTAAGAATCAAAAAGTAAATAAACTATGATATTATACAAAATTCAATGTAGAAAAAACATTTTCTTGTCTCAGATGAATTTAGAGAATAATCATAAATTCAAATGAGCTCACTTTAAAATAATAGTTGATAACATCCTAATTCGTAAAACCCTCGTTTAAAGTAGACAATTTTTTTTTTTACAAACATGTAAAGAAAATTCAGATTAGACTCGATATTTATTAATGTGTTGATATGTTAACACTTTTATAAAGAGGGATTTTACGAATTTCTTACGAAAATTACCAAAATATATAAATTCGAAAAAATTTATAAGCCATGAATAAATATGACCGTTACCAAACATGATTTCAATTTCAACTTAAACATAACAAAGAATTTGTGTAGGTAAAACACAAATTTAAATGAAGTTACAAGAAAAGAAGACCACTTGCAAGAATTTTTTACACAAATTTAAATACAATGAAAGTCATATTTATTTAACACATTTAATTAACAAAATCAAGTATGATTATAAACATGACTTTCATTGTATGAATTCATTATTGATAATCGATAACTTATAAATTTTTTTCAAATCTTTAAAACAAAATTACAAATATTAAAAAGTAGTTCTTAAAAATATAATGATATTTTACATCATTTTAACATCATTTATATATAGTTTATAATAATGTTTATAATTATTATTATTAATTACCAAATAATTTTAAACGAATCAAATAATAAAATATTATAAAAAGTATTATAAAAATATATTATCAAAAATATTATCAAAATATTATTATCCTTCTCATAAAATCTAAAATTATATGATATTAAAAATGGTAGAAAAAAATTAAAAAATAAATAAATGATTGGTAGGTTGAGAGGCGTGAGATTGTGGAGTTAATCCCGTATTTCTGATAAATGAAATCCAACTACTGCTGTTATTGATGAGGTGAGTGAGAGAATAACAGGTTTGAAATTGATGGTTGGGTGGGACCCACCACTTCCAGTCACCATTAAATAATTATGCTTCTTTCACTGTTCATTCACTCTGTTTTCGAACCCATTTCTAATTTTTTTTACTATCGTTTTCGTCAATTTTGAATTTTAAAAATCATTTATTAAATAAATAAAATTTTATGCTCATCATAAAAAAATGTCTTCATGCTCAAAAATTTAAAATAACTATTTTGTTTTTCATTTTTAACCTTCGGTTTATAAATATCATCTAGTATAAGAATTGAAAATAATAATAGTAACATGTCTGAATACAATACTGTTGCACATATAATTATTAAGTAATATGTAATAGTACGATTAAAAATAATAATTTAGCTTAAAATGAAAATCAACAATATGTATTTTATGGAAACTTAATTACTAACCGAAAAGGTAAAATTCAATTGTTTTACAGAAATTAAAAAGCACAGTTAAACTGAAAAAAATTAAATAAAAATGTTAAAGTACAACTCATGAAAAGAAGGCTCCAAATCTGACTTAGAAAATGATAAAGAAAACTCAATAACTTGATGTAATTTTTGTATCTTACTTTTAAAAGTGGACGATAAGCATGAAAAAATTACTATATTATCACATCCCGTCATCATTTATCAATCGATAAAAAAAAAAACTGTAACATATATATGTATGTATTACGTATTATCAATTCTAGAGTCAGGTTCATTTTTTAAAGCGTAGTTCTGTATTAGGTCAAACCAACCAAAACTTCGTCAATCCCAATTCTGGTGTTTCAAATTCGTTCAGAAAAGACTGATTCCCTCAATACCACAATCGGAACTCGCGATCTGAAATGTCCAAATTCATACTTCCTAAATTTTGGAAATGTACTTTTTCCATATGCCATGATCTCAGTAGTTTTATTATTTCGAACAACCGCCCAGAAACCTGCAATTTAGTCACATGATTTCCAAAAGGAAGCGGGTTGGTAAAAACATTTGAGGATATGTTCGGCCTGATTTTGATTATGTTATCAATACGGAAATCAGATAAAATTAGCGAGCAAAAACATAAGAAATCAAATTTTGACATGGCAGATCAGAATACACGATTGATGTCTCAAACAACATAATCCTAAATCACCAAATAGAAGCGTAATGACGATCGACCACTTCACAGTTTTGAATGAACTATATCACACAGGAATAAAAACAAAAAAGAAAGAACAGTACGGGTGCAGGGCAATGTAACGAAGCATATACCCTTTTACTCGAAACAATTACAGTCGTAAAGTAACACCTTAAATTATCAATAATCCTCCGGTTCCTCCTCATCTTCCGCTCCTTCAGCCCCGACCTCTTCATAGTCCTTCTCAAGAGCAGCCAGATCCTCACGAGCCTCAGAGAACTCACCTTCTTCCATACCCTCGCCAACATACCAGTGCACAAAGGCCCTCTTGGCGTACATCAGATCAAACTTATGATCAATGCGAGAGAACACCTCGGCAACCGCAGTGTTGTTGCTGATCATGCATACGGCGCGCTGCACCTTAGCAAGGTCACCACCAGGAACAACAGAAGGAGGTTGGTAGTTGATACCACACTTGAATCCAGTAGGACACCTATCACAACAACAACAACAAACATCAACTTCATATACCAACTTACTGTGTATTTAGATGGACATTTTCCAAATTGATCAGACAAACATGTGAAGTAAAATGATACATGCTTAAGTAACTTATTAAAAACATGCAAATTAAATAATAAATCCCATGACAGAAAACTACCGATCCAAAGTAAAAACCCACAAAAAGTTGCTTCAGATTAATTTCAATTTTGTATCCAGAATCACTACAAAACTTTAAAACAAAATCAAATAAAACATGTGAACATTTACCCACAATTATGTTAACTGGTATCTTAACATGATTTCAGATCACTCAATGCGAAGGCATACATAAACATACGGTGTCTGGTTTCACACGAAAATGCGGTTTTTCTCAGATCAAGAATAAAAACTTGACTTATAAAACCTCAGTTTTTTCAAAAACGTATCCAGTGAACATTGGTGAGCAAATAAATATAACCAGATTGAAAGAAATTATACCAATCAACAAACTGCACAGTCCTCTTAGTCTTGATGGTAGCAACAGCAGCATTGACGTCCTTGGGAACAACATCACCACGGTACATCAAGCAGCAAGCCATGTACTTCCCGTGTCTGGGATCACACTTGGCCATCATGCTGGCAGGCTCGAACACGGCATTGGTGATCTCGGGCACGGACAATTGCTCATGGTAGGCCTTGGCAGCAGAGATAACCGGAGCATAGGACGAGAGCATGAAATGGATGCGAGGGTAAGGCACAAGGTTGGTCTGGAACTCGGTGATGTCGACATTGATTGCGCCATCGAACCTGAGGGAGGTGGTCAAGGAAGAAATGATCTGAGAGATGAGGCGGTTCAGGTTGGTGTAAGTGGGTCTCTCGATGTCGAGGGATCTCCTACAGATGTCGTAGATGGCTTCATTGTCCAACAGGACAGCCACGTCGGTGTGCTCCAGGAGGGAGTGGGTGGAGAGGACGCTGTTGTAGGGTTCAACAACGGCGGTTGAAACCTGAGGGGAAGGATAAATGGTGAACCCTAGTTTAGACTTTTTGCCGTAATCCACGGAGAGACGCTCCAAAAGGAGGGATCCAAGACCGGAGCCGGTTCCTCCGCCGACGGCATTGAAGACGAGGAAGCCCTGGAGACCGGTACAGTTGTCAGCGAGCTTGCGGACACGGTCGAGGCACAGATCTACGATCTCTTTGCCAACTAAAAGGGGCAAAATCGAAATTAGGTTGAATTAAGTGAGTGAGAGTGTGACAGAGAGTGAGAGATGGATACCAGTGTAGTGGCCTCTGGCGAAGTTGTTGGCGGCATCTTCCTTGCCGGAGATGAGTTGTTCAGGGTGGAAGAGTTGGCGATAGGCGCCGCATCGGACTTCGTCGATGACAGTTGGTTCAAGATCGACAAAGACAGCGCGAGGGACATGCTTGCCGGATCCGGTTTCGCTAAAGAAGGTGTTGAAGGCGTCGTGTGCGACTCCGAAGGATGTGTCACTGTGATGGAATAAAGGGATAAATGGTTAGAATGCAGGAAATGGAGAGAATGAGAAGAAAAAGAAAAGAGAAAGAAAAGAGAAAAACCTGGGCATCATGCCATCGGGCTGAATGCCATGTTCGAGACAGTAAAGTTCCCAGCAAGAGTTTCCGACCTGGATCCCGGCCTGACCGATGTGAATGCTGATGATTTCTCTCATTTTGGGATTTGGATTCGGCTGCTGAGAAGAAGAAGAAAAAGAAGAAGAAGAAAGAAGAGAGGGAGGAGGGTTAGGGATTTGAGATTTGAGAAGGTGTGTGTGAGTGAGTATGTGTTTACAAATATGACCCTTAAAAATGGGATTTGATAAACGTTTAGAATCCGGCACTCTCCGTTTGCCGCCAGCCTATCCGACCCCACTAACCTCGCATCCCATCCTTTCCGCATCTCATACATCACTGTACATGCCCTGTCCTAACCATTTTTTTTCTTTTTTTATATTTTACTTTTCCTATTCAAATATTTTTACATAATAAATAATATTAAATATTTTTCTTTATTTTTAATTCTAGATAACTAATTACTTAAAGTATAATTTTCAAATTCACTGTCATTTTGAAAGTTTCTAGTACGATATTATTATGACTAATTTACTTAATCGAAAGTAATAGTGTATAAATCTAATAATGTGAGTAAATAAAAGGAGAATAGGAGGAATCATAGGGTAAACGAGGACAGTTTATTATGATCAATCAGGGAAAAGAGTGTGAATAACTAATATTATTTTTATTATAGTTAACCACTGAAGTAATTTTAAAATTTATAATAATGTCTAAAATGAATTAATTTACAAACAATTTTAAAGTATTATATATATAATTATATAAGTATTAAGTTATTTGAATTTATATTAACTAATTTATAGGTCGTTTTATTGTAGTGGTTAAATGTAGGGATCACGTCAAAAAATAGGTGTGCTAATTTTGGTCATATATATATATATATATATATATATATATATATATATATATATATATATATATATATATATATATTTGTTTCTAAAAGTAAAAAAAAAAATCTTATAAAATCGTTTTTAAAAAAAAAAACTATTATTGTCAATGTTAAATCACAATAAAAATATAATGGCTAAAATTTCAAAATAAAATATTAAATACTCCTTAAGAAATTTAAGTATCACTCGTTTTAATGCTTATATTGTAAAGATATATTTATTTATTAATTAATATTTATTTAAGCGTGGATTAGAAAGAGTGACTAAAAACTATTTTACATGGTAAAAACAATTGTTATGTACAATTTAAGAATATTTAAAAGTAAACAAAATAATTTAATGAACGAAGTTATTGTGATGGTTGAAATTTTTACACGATTTCACATTATATATACACATGTAAACATAATCCAATGAATTTGATAAGATTAAATTAAACTTAAACTTCAATATCAAATTCATTCAAAGTTTATTCTAATGATGTATATTGTGTATTGAGTTTATTATTCCACTGTTTAATAAATGATTATTTTACCATCATTTATCAAAGAGTTATTTGATCACCATCAATTTTTAGTCTCATATTTAATATATAAATATTTTTATCCTAATGAAAATGTTCTACTTGAATTTGAATAGATGTAAATCTTATATTAAAATTTAATTTTTTTTATGAAATGAATTAAACTTAAAGTCACCTTATTCAAAATAATCATTATCATTTTTTTAAAAGTGATTTTGTATATAGAATAAATTAATATAATATTTCATATTTTCTTCTTCACTAGCCTCACAAAATTATCTTTCAATATACTTTTATTGTTTACATAATCTAAAATATTTAACTAATTTTATTTTTTATTTATAGTAAATTGATTCAAGATAATTTAATGCTTTTTTATAAATTTATGCAATTTTTTTTCTTTACTTTAGGTTAATCTAAATATTCGAAAGTTCCTATAGTATCAAAGTTACATACTAACCCAAATTAAAATTGTTTTCATATGCATTCTTTCGTGTTAACTTTTAATGTTTTAGTCAACACGGACTAAATCTACCATGGATCACAAAACATTAGTGAATACTAATGATAAGTAATCAAGTGATAAAAAAAAGCATGAAACGGCACTTAGATTTTCACTAGAGTTTCAATTTTCATCATTTCCATGTAAAAACAAGTTTAATAATATATTTTGTATACCATGTCATTGCTAAATAGTATCAACAAAGACTTTGTTTATGGATATTTTTCATTAAAGAATGACCATACTATTAATGACTCTATAAAAAAAAAAAAAGTGTTGTATAGGATAAACTAAAGGGCAATATAAAGTGTTACTAAGGAGTTAAAAAAGTTACAACGAGTATCATGATATTTTTTTAATATGATATAGTTGATAACAATAACACCAAAAAGGACACTTGTATAAGATCTATTCCAAATAAATAAATAAATTATTTAAGTCAAACTATACATAAAAATGGTTTAAATAAAATCCGAAATGTCTATAATTTCTTCTTAAAAAAAAAAATCATTGACATCCCACTAGGTTATAATTTCAACGAGATTTACTTTCTACGATTTTCTTTTAAAGAAAAAAAGAGAAATGCAACATTATTTTCTGTTAATGCCGATTGACTGTAATAAAAATGCACAAAAGTCAAAATTTGTTGTTATAGAAAATTTGAAAATGCGTCAAAGACTAATAGAAAAAAAGTTTGAATTGAAAATCATCTTAAATGATATTTTGAAAAGATAGAAAATAATTGCAAGATCATATAAGACGTAGTATAAGTTAATTAGACAAAGGTACACGAAACTATGTAAAAAAATAGCCATACTTAAATTGATTATTACTCGAACGGGTCATTGATCAAATTATTTATTATTTAAATATATTGTTAGTTATTATAAATGTAGAATAACTTGTTGGGCTCCTTCAGAAAAAAAAATTAAGTCATCAAGACAGATTGAGAAGTTAATTAAATTATATAAAGTAAAAGCAAATAATGAGATAATGAATTTCACTTAATATAAATATGCGTACCATATATGTGTTTATTCCACACACACACACATATATATATATATATATATATATATATATATATATATATAAATATATATAAAGTGGAAAAAAACAAGGAATAAATATATATTTTTGTTCCTTAACCTTAAGTGGAAATTGAAATTAATCTCTCTTCAAAACTTTGGTCTAATTTAGTCTTTTAACTTTAAAAATATATGAATTTAGTCCATTTAATTAAAACTTGTTAGGTTTATTTGATGTTTCAAGCATGTTTCATGATAACATTTGGGTTCTTTTTACACTATTTAACACATTTTTACTTCAATCTTAACTGAGAAACGCGTTTGAAATATCAAATAATGTTAACAAATTTTGGTTAAAAAGATTAAATTTATACATTTTAAAGTTAGAAGACTAAATTAGGCTAAAGTTTTGAAGATGGACTAATTTTAATTTTCATTTAAAGTTAAGAGATCAAAAACTTATTTAATCCAAAAAATAAAATAAAAGTATATAAAAAATGTAAAGGTAATAAAACGGGACAATCCAACCGCTTTAAATCCGACTGAATTTTGGTATGCCAAAAACAGGTTGGTTTGGGTTGGTTTGTAACTTAATAGTTGATTAATTTTATAATTTGGTCTCTTAGAACTATTAATTTGTCGAGTTGGTGAACTAATCGAGTTGTCATACTGAAATGGAGTCATGTTGAGTTGTTGAATTGATGACGGGTTGTTGTCGAACTGATATTGAATTGTATTTAAATAATTTATCATTTATATAAATAGAACATCATTGTTATCTCCATTAAAATTTTTTAAAATATATCAAAATATATTTATATATTAAATAATTTTAGTTTTTTTTTTTAATAATATTGGGTTGTCGGATTAACTAAGTGTTGTTTTTATTTACATTTAGATTTTTTAATAATATTAAGTTATGAACTATCTACTATACTATTGAGTTAAGCAAGATAAGTTGTGAATGAAAAATTATTTTAGCTTAAGAAAATGAATTTTCTAGGTATAAAATTAATTAATGTATATATTATTTTATTTAAATAACATACTTACACTCATAATTTATTTTTAGTTTTAAATATATTACCAATAGCGGTTATTATTATTTTTATGAATTTTTTAATTTAATAGTATTATATTTAAAAATAATATAGTTTCTTATGTAATTTTGATACTACAATTACAAGTTGGACTGATTGGAATGTAACTTTGTTTATTATATAACAAACAATAATTTTATTTTCAAAGACAAAAATAACAAAATCGTGAATGTGTTTTGCATAAAATTAATTATTATAATATTTAATTAATTAAAATCGTGAATGCGTTTTGCATAATTAAATAATGTGATAATTAAGTTTATTGATAAGAGAAAGAAGAAATAAAATATCAGGAATTTGTCTGTATATTAGATGGATGGATTGGTGGAGCAGGACGGCCATGTGCAGCCACCCACTTCCCACAATTATTAGCAGACAACCAAACAAAATAACAACACACCACATTCTTCACTTCTCTTCTAATACTAATATCTTTTATCTTTTCATATTATCATTACATTATTTAACTAATTAAAAAACTAAACAAATCAAAATATTCAAAAATTTAATCAAGTGCAAATTTATAAAATCCAAAAAAAATTAAATTGCATCAAAATTACAAATTACACTAACAAAAGAGTCATTTGTATGATTTTATATGTAAAAAATTGATGCCTGAATATTCACGTCAAAATCACTTAAATGTGTAACCAATAACAACAAACGGCCCGTTAATTATGTTGTGTTTGTAACCCCAGCATACATACCAAAAAATAAATGCTTTCTCTCTTACTAGAAAAACTTTTTTTTTTTCTTTTTCTTTAACATTTCATCTCTCTTATAATCTAATATCTTATTTTCATCTTTTTAGAATCTCACATTCACAATAATTAGAAGTTAGAGAGAAGTTATGTTGGATTAAAATTTTAAATAGAGTAAATTTTTATTTATTTATAAATTTATTATTTTTTTATTTTTATATGATTTTATATCGATATTTAGTAAACCAGTTGAGAAAATTTATTTTATAATTTATTTGACTAGTACTAAAATTTTGTTATGTTTAGATATATGGTTTTAAATTCCTAAATAGTGTATAATTTTATGTTTTAATCTTGAAAACTTGGTTGAAGGATCAATATTTCAGTAAGAAAAATGATTTATGTTTTCAGAAAATTTTAGGGATTCATGTAGTATCTAACATGTTAGAGATATCTTTGTAGTTAGTTTTATGATAAGTAGTTTGTTTGTTTTGCACGTGGTAAAACTAATAGGCTTTCCTCACCTTTAGAAAATCATTTTTTGAATTAAATTGTTTCTTAAAGCTCTATCCTCTATAAAATATCTAATTATACAAACAAAACTTAATTAAAAATCTAAACATATCCTTATGATTACATAAATATAGATATTCACTTTGAACTGTTTTGAATCATATTAAATTATAAACCATGTACAACTCACAAACATTCATTGACCTCAAAAGGCAAAAAGTTTCTTAACTCTTTGGATGATAGTAGAACTCTTCACTAAGATTATTTATATGGTATTTAATCTTAAATAATGAAAGAGTTAGAATTAAAAAAAAAGTGAATGAGGATTTTATAAATAAATTTTAGAAAAATAATGAATTCTATAAAATTAAACTCGATTAATATAAATTTTATTTATAACCTTGACATTTTATCAATAAAATAATTGAAACTCGATCTTTTAAAAATTAACATAAAATATTTTCTACATCTTTACAATATACATGTTTTTTTAAGTAAATATAACTTTTCATATTTCTCATTTTTAAATAATACATTTTATTTAAAAAAATAAAACACGAGTCAGCTTATGAAAAAAATCTTAAGGTAAAGACTTCTTTTTCTTTTACCTTACATATGCAGATCGAAAAACAATACTTTAACACCCTTACTTTAACACCCTTTAGAAAGCACACTCACTTAATAACTCCCTTTAATAATATAATAATATATATTAAAATTTTAAATTAGAAAATATAATAAATATTATCATTTTAGTTTGTAACTCAAAGTGTTTTTTATATCTCTGTGTCAATATATCTTATATGTATGTCACTTTTATAAATTACGACTCGATTAACTTATTAGTGTAGAATCGGTTTACAATATTACCCATTAGACGTTAGTTAGAGGGGGAAGCGATGTAAATTATTGATTGGTGACAATTATGTAAATAAGTGAAGCCTGTAGAAGTCTGTTAGGAGGGAGGTCGACGTCTATAATACTATAAACGTCGGTGCCCCTAAACACTGACGTTTATATGTCTGATAGGTAAGTGAAAAGTCATTTCTTTCAATCATATAGACGTTGGTGCCCCGTTTACCCGACGTCTATAGTCTGACAACAAGGTGGAAATTTAAAATTTTGTGCCAACTAGATGTCTGATCCCGCCACCTGACGTCTATATTCAATTATAGACGTCGGTGCCCTGCATATCTGACATTTATAGTCTGACAGGTAGGTGAAAATTTAATTTTTTCCACCATCTAGACGTTAGGGACCCCATACTCGATGTCTATACTCTGACCAGGTACGTGAAAAGTCATTTGTTTCCGCCCACTAAACGTCTTGTCCCGCCAAGCCGATGTCTATATATAACAAAAATATTAATTTTTAAATGGAATGAACGTCACATTAATGAGGCGCCCGACGTATATGCGATTATAGACGTCGGCTTTGTGGGCAACTAATGTCTAATTTCTTGTTAAATGGTGCGAACCAGTAGTTTGCGAACCAACAGTTTGATCGTCTTCCTTCGCCTTTTCTCTTCGTTGCACTGCATTTTCAGGTGTGTTTGATGTCCTCTTAACCATTTAAAGTTGTTTTTACTCTGTTTAAAGTAATCTTTGATGTATTATCTTTCATTTCAACCTATTAAAATGAGTTTTCGTTGTGTTTTGGTGTGGTTTTTCTTGTGTCTTTGGGTAGCGTAGTGCACCTTCTCCCTTTGCTAGTTTCCTCCTAAGAAAAACTTACGATTTTTGGATCTCTTATGACATTCCAACCCGAAGTTGAACCTGGGTCCTTGCATAGTGTCATCCTCACTGCCAATGAAAAAGAAAACGGTGAGAATACAGTGTCACCGTATTCTTTTTCATTGGGAGTCGGAGTGGACCTAAGTAACGACCTAGGTTCGTCTTTGGGTTGAAATGCCATAAGAGATGCAAAAGATGCAATTTTTTCTTATGAGGAAACTAACAAGGGAAAGAGGTGCTACTACGCTACCAAAGACATGAGAAAAACTACACCAAAACACAACGAACACTTCATAAATGTCGGTTAATGTACTGACCAACGTCTATATAGACGTCGATTAATGCAATGTCTGACAGCTTTATAACGTCTTACATGTCAGTGAACCGACGTCTATAGTGCCCTTAAACGTCGGTTAGTGCAATGCCTGATGCCTTTATAGATGTCGCCCTTGTCACTGAACCGACGTCTATATCGACGTCGCACCTGCAGAAATCCGACGTTCCATTAATGTCACCCATAAAGACATCGGTTCGGGAGGTGACGTTAAAAGCCCAAAATAATTGATGTCTAAAACCCTTTCTCCACTAGTGACTATTTTATAATTTAATTTATGAACAAAGCATAATTTTTTATAATTGTTCGAAACGAAATATATATTTACTTTTTTAACTTTTCATTCTTCACACATGTAATGACACATTAATAACAAGGTTTGGGCAGGTATATTATAAATTAACAGGATTAATTAGGGATTTTATTTAAAGATTTTGAGGATCCCTATCTGGAGGGCTTGAATTCTTTGATGATGTTTTTAAAAAAATTTCTTAATTATTTTTGTTTTATTTGACACTGTTCTTATGATACATTTGCAGCAATTAAAATATGTCTATTTCTTTCTTTTGTTGTTGACGGGAAAATTCCTTGGATGTGATGTTTGTTGCATGCATGAATTGATAGTTGAGTCTTGCTTCAAAATAGGTCAAATTGTAATATTTGGGGCCATATGCTGTGTGAATACTGTTATGATAATTCTAAAAACCTTAATCCATGTTAAAATAAATAAAAACCATGCATGATAAAATTGTTGAAACAAACACTGGAGGGTTTATGTATGATTTCTGTTTGCGACATGGATTAAATAGATAAATATGAAAATGTTTATTTTTATTATCCATTTTTCTCTTATTCGTTGTTTATGAAAATATATGTTAAATGTGATTTATATTACTAACAATAGAAACAAATTTAAAATAAATAAATAAATAACATATATGTTTTGTAGACGAGAGACAAAAAAAAGGACATCTCTTTTAGCGATTAATAGTGAATATTTTTGCATCTCCATAAATTTAAAACATATTATTTAACCATAATATTGAAATGGTATTTGCATTGTCTTAAATTTTAATTATTTGAGATGAAAATTTATTTTGTATTCTTTAAAGAGTTTTGTTTTCATTCAGTTATCATTTTAAAAAATTTAAGACAATATTAATTACTTTTCTGTCATTAATTTTCTTATTAATTTAAATTTTAATTAGCTTACATATACACATATTAGACTCGAAGGATAAAATATAGTATTTTATAAATATTTCATTGAAGTTAACTAAATAAAGATATTTAACACATATACACATATTATTAGATAGGGAAGAAGGACATATGTTGAAGCAAACTAAATAAAGATTAATTGGATGTAACTCCTCTTCTTTGAGTATTTAATATTGGTGGTAATGTGTATCCATCAATCTCATTTTAGCTTGTTCTCTTTGCTATTTGGTATGTAAAAAATAACTCGGTAGGTTAAACTAAGTAAAATTGGTAACTAATTATGTATGGTCTTCTTTAAATAGGTGTATGCTTACATGTCAGCTTACACATTGAAAAATATGGACAAAGTTGTTGGGAAGTTTTCTATCAAAAATTTAAGTATTTCATAAAAAAATACTATAAATATGACTATTAAAATAAAAATTTAAAGATAAGAAAACACATTATGACAAAAATATATTAAAGTAGAACATGAAAAGAAAATGTATATTTATATTTGTAAACATATAAAATTGATGAATAATAAATTAAAATATTTAATCATATTTAATATTTAACACAAACAATTGTTTATAATAATACAATGTTAAAAAAACATTAATATAGATTATGAACAGATTGAACATTTTGACTTACATAAATTGTAAATTATGAAAGAAAACTACTAAAGTTATCTTATTGAAATATTTAACTCATCCTAGATTATTTTTATTGGATGATTTGTTAAGTGACTCACATATTTGTTTGTTTTACTCTCTCTAGTTTAAATATTATATTTTGAGTGACTTAAGCTTATAGTTGTTACTCCGATCCATTATATAAGATTTGATACTAATTCATATTAATCGAGACTAAAACAAAACTCACATGGTTAAAAAAGTTTTTTATTGAAAAAAACTCATAAAGTCAAAATACTCACAAAATTATTGTGAATTAGCACTAAACTTTATTTTAAATATGAAAAAAAATATTAATTTTATTAAATATATTGTTGAACATATAAGTAGCACTCAATATAAAAATATAATCTTAGTTCAAACTAACCTTATGTTTGGTTCGCTCTTAATCTTTATATTGAGTCAATCTGTCTTGACCTTTTGCTCGGGTCGACATGACCCAAATTAGCTTGTCTCGACCTTCGACAGAGGATAACTTGTCACGATTCTCAGTCCAAGCGGACTCATCACAACCTTTTCCCATAATGGCAAATCTCAACCTTCAACTTAGGATAATCAATCTCAACCTTCGGCCTGAGACGATCAGTCGTGAGCTTCAGCTTAGGACGATCAATCTCGACTTGCAACTTAGTGATAAGTGTGAAAATGAGTTATTTTTACACTTATAAATGATCTCAATTTTATAATTATTCATGTTATTACTCAGTGAAAAGTTGTAATATGAAGTAGATTGTTTTGTAAATTATTGTTCAGGAAAAGTTGTATAAATTGTAAGTTGTCAACCAATTCTCGCAGAGCGGAAGCAAAAATTCGCAGAGCCAGGAAAATTAATTCGCACAGCACACCAATACTTGTGCGCTGAGCGAATTATACCAGTTAAAAGAAGGTTTCAATTTTTAAATTCGCATAGCGCACCACTGTGGGCTTAGCGAATTAGAGCAGTTGAGTGCATGAATTAAAATTAATTTGCACAACGAATATAGTCTTGTGCGCTGAGCGAATTAAAATAATTAACTGCTCTTAAAAGATGTGACAGACAAGAAGAAACCATCTCCTGATACGAAAAATAGAAAAACGCTTTGGAGAACTGGAGAAGACCATCAGGAGACCCTTCAAGACATCAAGACTTCACTTTCTGCAAGGAATTGCTGTAAAGAGTACGTTTTAGATGTTTAAGAGAGGCTAGTTTTTCTGTTCATTGGAATTGGTTGTATGATGATACATTAATGTAAATTTCCTGTGCAATATATGTCTCTGTTCTTGTTCTTTTCTTGACTTGCTTTAGATTATACGGAAGTATAATTCTTTTTAAAGGTTCTTTTGTACTGGGAAGTATTTTTAGAACCATAAACGTAAGAAAAGAAACTAAAAGTGACTACGCTAGGAATAACTTCTGTACTTTTGGTCATTCTAAACATCTGATTTTAATGCAAAATTATCTGTTGAATTAATTAAGGAATTAATACTTTAATAGATAATTTTAGAACTTGCTTTAAGGGATTAAATCAAGATACGCTTATGTGAATGCTTGAATAGAGAACGTATTTTATTAAGGATTTTACTGTAATGTTAGTCAAAGACCAATTCCATAGTTTCTTGTATTGTTTTGTGTATTTTGATGTCTAATTGAATTATAAAAGGAAGAATTGTCATGTGTTGCACAAGTCCCTTGGGAGAACGATACTTTACTTATCCACTGTATTACTTGTAACGATTTTGTATACTTGCCAAAAAGTTATCACTTAGGATGATCAATCTCGACTTGCAGCTTATGATGACTCATTTCAACCCTCGACCCAAGATGACCCATCTCAACCTTCGGCTTGAGATGACCCATATTGACCATTGGCATGAGACGACCCATCTCAACCTTCGGTTGTGATGATATGTCTCAACCTTCTGCCCGAGATGAACACTGTTGACCTTATGCTTGGGCCGTATTGAATTTTAGCTTGGGCTAGCCCCTCTTGGCCTTCTATCTATGTTAGCTCGTTTCGTCCTTAAACATACGCCTACATGTCTTGAGCTTTGGCCTAGCACAACCTATCTTGACCTTAGTTGAACTTCTCAAGTTTGTCAAATGAATCCTGCCTCCAGTAGCTTCTCAACCTCGATTTTAGTTGCCACTCAACATTTTTCTCCTATAAGTCTTTTCTTTTGGGCTATTGATTGGGCTTCCTTGCATACTGATAGCTTAAGCGATACGACACTCGAGTGTATCTGAAACATGGCAGTTGTCGTCCAAGAAAAAAAGTATTTGTTTTTCTTCAATACCTCTTTTAAAGCTTCCAAATTATCCTTTGATAATGTGCTTCCCAACTTTGTACTTTAACCAGGTTTCCCAACCTACCACTTGATAATTTCTTCTTTCGATTCAATTTGATCCTCTAAGCTTGTTTGTGGATCCAAGCAATTATGGCCACTATCTCTTGCCTTATCCGTATGTTCAGAGGATAATACAAAGACATTTTGAGCCTTGTGACATAACATTCATGTGCAGTTTTCTGGTCTACTGTACCATTACGAAATCCCCTTTATTAAATGGGAACTTCATCGCCAAGTATGGTGTCAAGACGAACGGTCTTAAGGTATTCAAACATGGTCTCCAAAATAAGACATCTTCACTTTTACCAACTGATATTTGACCTTTATATCTTTGTTTTTTCTTCCTTCATCGTACTGAGTACGTAAATGCATATGCCCTGCACACCTACTCTTTCACCGAAAAAGCCTACTATTTGGTTAGAGTAAGGCCATAATAAGTCTTTTGGTATTTCCAACTTAAGTAATGTCTTCCAATAAAGAATACTGACCGAACTTCCTTAGTCAATAAGGGTTTTCTGGTTGGCAAAATCGAATAGTTCTACTAATATGACAATTGAGTCATCTTGATTGGGATCTGATGTTTGGAAATCCTTATCGGTGAAAGTGATTTGTGGCAAGAGTCAGATCGTTTGTTATGCCATGTTAACCATTCTTATTTATAGTAGCACTTATTGATCCTCCTCTTGTGAAACATCCTAGGATTGTGTTTATCACTCCTCGAAGAGGGCGTCCGCTATTTCCTCTTCTGCTTCTATTACGTCTCGATGCAGGATGCTCATCTTCTCTATTCCCTTTTGAATGACAACGTAAAAGATTCTTTTTGCTTCTTACAAACATTTTAACATGCTCGTGTGAGCGTAAAACCAATAACATGATAAGTGCACCGGTCGCACATAACAAGTGATAAATATTGTTCTCTCCCAAGGATTTGTGCAATACAATTTTCAACTCATAACTCAATTCGACAACAAAGTTAAAAAACACAAATTTTTGTATTTTTATCCAACAGTTGGCGTGCAAAAGAAAATTAACATAGAGTATTTACAATTGTCATGATTATATATTTCATCCACTTCATTCTCATGCATTCAAAAATATTTCAATTCCAATTTCAAGTCAAAATCAACTCACAATAGTACTCAAATCTTATATTTAGTGACTTTGAGCCTATGACAAGTCATAACTAATTCATTAAATCTTCAACAAACAACCTTGCATTAAATTCAAGAGTCTTAAGATTAATAATGAATTATGTTGTATCCCTAAGTACAAACAAATTACATAATATATATATATATATATATATATATATATATATATATATATATATATATATATATATATATCAACAAACAAATTACATAACCATTTAGTTTATTACATTTAATTTCAATACATATGGTTAGTTTTCCATGGTATATAGAATCTAGGGTTTACAAAATGAAGAGATACGAAGGAAACTAAAATCATATATTTGGAACCATCTTGATCAAATTTGGCTAAATTTTGATCAGGGATGACTTGATCAAATTCAACCAAATTTTTATTAAAGCCAACTTTGTCAAATTGGACCAAATTTTGGTCGTGGCTAAATTCGAGCAAATTTCAAATATGGTTGAATTCAGGAAAATTTTGGTAGTGGTCAAATTTAGAAAATTTTATATTGTAGCCTAACTTGGTCCGTCATAGCCTTATGTCCAGCCTAGTTCGTCTTAACCTCCGACACGAAGCCATCTGTCATGACCTTCGACCAAGATTAATCCATCTCGAATTTTAATCCGGATTGTCTTATCTCGACTTTTAGCCTCGACTACTCTATCTCAATCTTTAACCTATTTGTCTGTGTACTATACGTTTCATTAATGAAATGAAAGATAGTTTTAAGTTAATTAAAAGTTAATTTAACTACAACTTTTAAATATTTAATTTTTTAAAACAAATTATAAAATGGTTCGTTAAATTTTTATTATAAATAATTTAGTTTTTTTAGTCTAATATTATAAAATTATTTTACAATTCAATTCTATTTGGATATTTTTTTTCACATTGTTAAAAACCCAAAGCTGGCAGCATTATTGAGATTCAGACACATATTTATGAGTGAGTGATGACAAAACAATATTAAATCGCATAATTCTTAGTTGGCACCCACGAGCCATATTCTTATATCCATGTGCACAATGAGTTCCCTTCCTTATTGATGACTACTGTCAAGTGCATAGTACACTCTTACATATATTAAATGCTTGCAAATATTTTAATTAAAATACTAAATTTAAGATTTTTGTGTTATAGTTTTTTATTCAAATACGCTGATATCATATGTAATTGTACTAAAATTCAGAATTTGATCTTGTATAAGAGTAGGAGAACATAAACGAGTTAAATAATTGTTGAACTTTTCATATTCAAGTTGTTAACTCTAATGTCCGCAAAATTTACAATTAACTGTACCAACACTATATATAAACTTAAAATTAATATTAGAAAAAAAAAATATTTTGTGTTATTTTCTCTTTCTGCTACTATTTATGAATTACATGTAATTTTTTTATGTAAACTTCCTTTTTTTTTCTTTTATGTTCATTTTAATCTTATTTTTCTAAATTTTAATTACTCTCATATTTTTTCATGCACTAATTCATAAAGTCAGGTAATCTTACTCGATATCCTAATTCAAATAAGAGGGTTTTCTTTGTTTGTAAATTTTTTACCTCTCCCTTTTGCTATTTGAACTCAATCTTGACTTAGATAATTGAAAAATAATTATTACCTCAACTAGTTATGTTTGGCGTTTAGTTGTTTTAGATCTTTAGAATTATAGAGTTCTTAAACTATTTTCTTTTTAAATGATACGAGGATTAAGTGTCTAAACTTAAATTGAACTATCATTTGAGATAGTGGAACTCTCATAAAGTTGAATTATAATTTATTTATTCGAAAACTTTGAACTCATAATGAATGACTGGGTTGGAAAAAATTTTAATGAGATTTTTAAATTATTTGAACAAGTATTTATGTAAGAAAATTACTTATGTTGTGGGTGACAATTGTGAATTGTTATGTTGAGGTGTGGATTAAAAGTAGTGATAGGTTGACTTAGATAAAAAATTGAGACGTATTATCTTGGATCAAAGGTTGAAATGGGTCAACTTGGATCAAAGGTCGAGACAGATCAATTTGGATCAAAGGTCGATATGACTTATCATGGGATGAAGGTCATGATGATTTGTTCTAGTTTGAAGGTTGAGACAAATTGCCTAGATTGAAAGTCGTGACAAGTTGGCCCGAATCAAAGATCAATATATATTGGATGGTCCGTGCTACAAGTTTAGATGAGCTAGGTCGGGTCAAAGATTGAGAGTAGTTGATATAACCTAAGCTTGTGATAGACTAATCCGAGTTGAATGTCGAGACATGTCTGCCTAAACAAAAGGTGGAGACGGATATGGATCGAAGATCCAATAAGATATTTGAAAAATTAATATTTTTCATATTTTAAAAAGACTCACGGGTTAACCTTGATCTATAGGATTTTGTGAGCAATTTGGTCCTATGGACTTTTTCAATGCAGGGCTTTTTGGTCATAACACACATGGGTCATAGTCATGCCGGGATGAACCAAATTAACAAGTCTAGTGATTGAAAACCATACAATTGCTCTAAAAAATTAATTTCAATGAAAACTTGATAGTTTTGTTAATGAGCAAATCAATCAATTATTGATTGAGAAAAAATTGTGGCTGAGTGAAAATAATGTTTTTTTATACTTTAAATAACTTGTTTTTAAATGATAGAATTATTTATATTCTCCTTAATTCTTATATTTTATTAATACTTTTATATTTAAATATTATTATAGAGTCATGAATGTTAAATTTAAACTTATATGTATTTACTTTTGTCTTGAAAATGGCTTGAAGGATACATAATGAGGATTGTATGACTTGTTATGTGAACATGTTTGAGATAAAATTAGTTGAGTTCACAAATTTGAGTATGTGAACACTTATAGTATTGTAAGGTATTAAGTATATGAACCTATGATATAAAGATCATTCACTTTATTAGTCCAGGACTGTGATGGACCAAACTATTTTACATACATGTTTAATGTTTTTGTAAGAGTAACGAAGTTGAAAGTTTAAACTTGGATAAACCTATACAGTTTTACACATGTTAAGAAATTTAAAAAGTATTATATATAATCATTTTATACAAACTACTTTTTAATAAAATAATTATTTATTGTGAATTTTAATACATTTGGATAAACTTGTTTAGAAAAAAACGTAGTTTTATGTTTTTTTCATATAACATGTACTTTTTATAAATGTCAGTGTTAGATGAGAGAGAAAATATTTTTTTAATTAAAATAGTAGTTTTTGTTTAAATTAATTTTCTTGCAAGATTAAATAAATCCTATAACCACAATATATTATTGTTATATTCATATACTTGATTATCAGTCTTTAGCTTCCTTTCTTCACTTAGTTTTGGATTCTTAATCTTCAGGATATTTGCAGACGCATTCCAACTTTCAAATAAATATTAGTTCGTTTTCAAAAGGTAATAGAGTTCTTAGAAAATCTAACATTTTCACTTGGATGTTACTTATATTATTTTTTATTGGACCTTTACTGTTAATATAATTAAGGAGGAGTCAATCATGCCTTAATCATGATTAGAACCTTAATTTTATGATTAATATGTGCGATTAATTTGAGGTGTTACCTTAATTATCTTATTGTCTTGTATGTACTAATTCCAAAACTTTGGACCAAAAAAACTATATTCTTTATTTAACATTGTATGAAAGTTGTGTAGTATACTAAGCAAATACGTATCAAACTACATAAGAATATTTAAAGAGATAAATCACTATATTTTTTTTAATATAAGGATCTCTGCTTTTTTTTAATTTTTTTACTTATATTTTTATTAGTAGGATGATATTAAAATAAATTTTAGATGCTATATTAATAAAATTGAAAAATAATATTAAAAAATATACATAAAAATAATATTAATTAAGTCATTGATGAATTAAGCAAACCATGCTCAAACTTAATATGCTTTACAAATTAAATCCAAACTTTAAGAATTTGACTTAGTTTGACTCATTTAACTCTCAACCATGAATTTTAAGAATATCAAAAATATTTTTTAGGTTAAAACCACTTAGGCGTCCCTGTTTTCGTAAGGTCTTTCCACTTTGGTCCCTTTCTTATAAAACATCCCAATTGGGTCCTTAAAAGTAGAGCTGTCAAAACGAGTAATCCGGCTCAACTCGGCCCGGCCCACTACGGGTTGATCACTTAGTGAGCCAACCCAACCCGGCTCATTTATTAGCGAGCCAGAAAAACTTGAACCCGGCTCGACCCACCACGGGTTGGTGGGTAAACGGGTTGGCTCACTAGCCCATTTAATTACATTTTTTTAAAATAAAAAAAATACAAACTTTCTATAATTTAAATTTAAACAATTTTCACTCCCAAAAAATTATGTTAAAGACAATTCAAAATAATAATAAAAAGTACAATATAATCCAAATGTCATTAAAAAAGAAACACAAAAAACATACAAATAAGTTTCTTATATTCATCATTTTTTGTTCTTGTTGTAACCCTTGACCCTTGTTCTTGTTGTATCCAAATTCACTAATAAAGATTTTCCTAATATCAGAACAATTCCGACAATCAATAAAAAAATATTAGTAAAAAAAAAGAGAACCAGTACTCAACAACATCAATAAAAAATTAGTATTTTAATCTGTAACATAATTTTCCAAATTCAAAGATATCAAAAAGAGCTTGTTCAAATAATGTATACTCAAATTATTTAAATAAAATGAACAAAATCTGATACAAGCATATCAGAACATGAAAAAATCATTTCATGTCTTCAAATCCCCCAGAACAAAAAACAAATTCACAAATCCATATTTTTGTCATTATAGGGTTTTTGAAAATACAAAGAAAGAGAAGTGAGAAAACAAAAATGTGGAGAAAAGAGAAGAAAAAAGGAAGGGCGTTTTACCTGCTCCTTGAAGAATTTCAGTGAAGTGAGGGTGAGAGCACCGTCAAATGAGAGCAAGTACCGTGAGAATGATTTGTGAGAGTAGAGATTACTGTTTTGGTATACACAGTGAGTGAAGAAAATATTTTATATTTTGGGATTTCATGAATAAAATAATAAATTAAAAAAATAAAATTAGGTAGGTGGGTTGGTGGGCCAACCCGGCTCACCATGGGTTCAACCCGCATGAGCCGGGTCTAAATGCGCCGGGTTGAAATCTGACCCGCATATAAGTGGGTTGTATTTTTCAAACCCAACCCGGCCCGAACCCGTGACGGGCCGGGTTGGCTCACGGGCTGTGACCCATTTTGACGGCTCTACTTAAAAGTGCCAATTTGGTTGAAATTAACCCTTCCTGTTAAAATTCAGTAACGATGTTAAATGTTGGCAGATTTGGATGGAGGACGTGGCAACATTTTTAAACCTGGCGGATAACTGAGTGGCACGTGGCTATTATTAACTGATAAAATGAAATTAAAAGGGGATCAGGGTTAGTAAATTAAAATAGGGGATTAGGGTTAGTTAATTAAAAAAGGGAATTAGGGTTGAGTGAATTAAAAAAGGGGATCTGAGAGGTATCATCTGAAAGTTCATTAGCAATAGTAAGTGGAGACGATCCAGAATTGTAGCTCAATCGCGGTTTGGAGCTTGGTCATTCCCTATTTGGACTTCAATCGCGACTCGGTGGTAGGTGTCCGTCAAGAGGTTAATGAAGATGCTTTTAAACATTTAATGTCCATTCCTCCAAGGTTTGTCATTCTTACGATTGGTAATGAAGGTTTGTAATTCTTTAGATAAAGAAGAGAATCATCGACTACAGGTTTCAGCAGCAAAACAAAAATTATCAAAATTTGCAACCAAGGTTAGGAGCCTGTGCCACAGAAATACGATCNATCACCGTGATCATAGATTAACACAAACCACATGACATAATCCAATAAAAAAAAAGAGAAAAGAAAAAAAAAAACTAGTCACGTAATGATCAGGTAACCAACACAATCCCATAAAACAAAAAGGAAAACCCAAAAGTAGATTAAAACAAAGTCGAAAACTTTATCCCTTAAACCTGTCCAAAATCTGCTAACTTGAGCACCCCGTCATCGGAAACTAAAAAATTTGCGGGTTTTAAGTCTCTATGAACGATCATATTCCGGTGGCACTCATCCACAGCAGTCAGAGCCTGCACCATCCACCTCTTAACCTCACCGACTCCGACACCACCTTTTTCGATCACGGTGGCGAGGTCGGTTCCGAGAAACTCGAGCACGAGAACCGTGTCCTCGTCCTCGCGCCAGAAGAACTCGTGCAGAACGACCACGTTTTGGGACCCTCTCAGGATCCGCAGGGCTTCGATTTCGCGAGACGCCGATTGGGAATCGTGATACCTCTCAGATCCCTTTTTGATTTACCAGAACCCAAATTCCCCTTTTTTAATTCACTCAACCCTAATTCCCTTTTTTAATTAACTAACCCTAATCCCCTATTTTAATTTACTAACCCTAATCCCCTTTTAATTTCATTTTATCAGTTAACAATAGCCACGTGCCCCTCAGTTATCCACCACGTTTAAAAATGTTGCCACGTCCTCCATCCAAATCTGCCAACATTTAACACTGTGGAAAGGTTAATTTCAACCAAATTGACACTTTTAAGAACCCAAGTGGGATGTTTTATAAGAAAGGGACCAAAGTGGGAATACCTTACAAAAACAGGGACGCCTAAGTGGTTTTAACCTATTTTTTATAATATCATCATGTCCTCACAATCACATAACTGAATCAATATTTAATTATATTAATTATATAAAAAATTAAATATTATATGAGGTCATAGTCAAAACAAAACTTTTAAGAATTATAAGTAAAATAAGACGACGTGAAAATAAAAGACAGCAAATGAAACAAATAGCTTATCTGAGTAGGTATATGTCTGGACATTTTCTTAAAAAAAATTGTAGATCTATTAAGATAACATTTTTCATTAACTTATCGAAAAAAAGTGTAAATCGAATTTTACTTTTCTAGAATTATATTAACTGACCTCTCTCTCTCTATATATATATGTGTTAAATAATCCAATTTTGCTTATTTGATTTTCTTTCCATGTTTGATTTTCTCATTCTATGATAATATAAAATAAAATTCTGATCAAATAATTATATTTATGATAAACATCATTTAATATTTCGGTTCATTTATATGAGAACTTACTCGAACTATTTTTTTATTTTATTTTATGTTTTTATGAAAGTTATAAAAATATTGTTGCCAATGAGAGATAATTTCATCAACTTCTTCACTAATTTTAAATAATCTCATAAGTAGAGGATCGAATTTTAAAATAAAATCTTTGTATTGACCCATTCAATGAATTAATTGAAAAACCTTGATACTTTACATAAAGTGAACTAAAATTAAGAAGAATGTGACTTTGAACAACTATAATATATAAATTTTCTCAAGAAATCTATAAAATACAAAACTATATATGTCATTTATACTCTATTTGAATATTAAACAGATTCATTACTCTATTTATAACAACTTTATTAATAAAAATATCTATTTATAACAACTTTATCAATAAATCAATAGTCATCTTTTACTACTATTCTTTATTATTTATAGATCTTTTACTATTTCAATGACACATCTTTTATAATATATAATTCTTTTTAACAAAAGGAGATCTATAAAATACAAAACTATATATAATCTATACTCTATTCAAATATTAAACAGATTTATTACTTTTCAACTTTCCTATATATTAGTGAATAAACTATATATAATCTATATTGTATTCAAATATTAAAAAGGTTTAGATTATTTTTTTAAATTATGATTCTTATTTATAACAACTTTATTAATGAATCAATCGTCATCTTTTAAAAGATCACTGTTATTCTTTATTATTTCTAGATTTTTACAATAAAATAAATAGTAATTAATAACTAAACCCAATTAGACAAAATAACGAACCAACAATTCTACATAACAGTCAATATTATATTAAATAAAAAAAAAAGATTGAATTATGTCCTTCAAGAATCAAAATCACATACCTAAAGAATGCACTGTCATAGCCTTAACAAACAAAAAAATCTCTATAAAAAGCTTGAAGACTAAATCAAATCTTTAAATATCTCAATAGTAGAATTCCGGTAACCAATCTAACTCAATATTATTATTTTTTATATGAAATTCACATAATATAAATAAATATTATATTTATCAAAATCATTTTTTGAATGTGGATAAGCAATTAATATCCAAACTGTTTGTGAAATAATATATTTTGATTTTGAAGATTGAGTGAGAAGTTGAAGATATTTTAAAAAGAAGAAAAAAGGAGGAATGTATGGAGAGAAATAGGTGTACGTAGCAGTGTGGGGCAAAAGAGACCGTAGAAGCGAACTCACGCAGTTAGGGTTCCTTTGGGGAGCGAGCATTGAATAGGTTTTGGTTGCACTTGCAGTTGTAGACGTAGGATTGGTACCCTACCAAATACTTTCCTTACATTTTCAACAGATTTGTTGAAAGGAAACTTGCCAAGTTGTTTGCGCCTGAATCGAAATTAATACCAAACGGCTGAACCAAATTTGTGAATCTTAACGTTGGCGTGGAAAAGAAAAAGAAAAAGCAAGACCGTTTTTTAATTTAGTATTTTAGTTCCGAAAGGCCAAACACACATACTTACGTTGTCGTATTTTGCATTCTCTCTTGCGGGAAAAGCAAAGCTAAACAAAACCAATGCCGTGTGGGTTGGGGTCGTCGTCGTGACTCATGTGAGTAGTAGGATATGCTAAAATGCTTATGCTCTCTTTCACTTTCTTTTCTCCCGTCTAAATTCAATCAGACCCTCTTTTTATATAATATTTTATTGTCTGCCTTTATGTTTAGGTAAGTATTAATATTATTATATCATATGGATACGTTATATTTATTTCTTTTTTAATATCATGATGACTACGGCTATGGCTATGGCTATGGCCTCTTTTTCTTCTTCTCTAGCTTCATCTCGATGAAATTGAGATATTTATTTATTGTTTATTTGATGAGATTTTAAATGAGATGAGACCAATCCACTATATTAGATTGTGGCTTCAACTGTGATATTTTGTTGGTACAGAACGTTTTCTTGAAGCTGCATCAATTGAGGGATTCTTCGTCTTTGGATTCGCTTTTGGGGCATCCGAGTCAGAGCTGCAAGAAAGGGGAGATGCTGGGATGAAAGCTGAATTTTGTGGTATGAACGCTTTTCTCACTCTTTTTGGAATCAAGATTTGGTTATTTTGCTATTGGGGTGGGTGGGTAAAGATCAGGGGAAGAGGAAAGATAAAATTGAATCTTTGGTATTTTTTTAACAAAAAAGATGTCCAAAAAGATAGTCTTGGAGAGAATAGGTTCTACAAAGAGACAGGGTGACATCAAAAGATCAAAACCCAGATGTAGAAATTACAAGTAAGAATTGATTCGAACCTTCTCTAACATGGCATAAAAAAGTATCCAATGATTCACCTTTATCCTGCAACAATACCTCTGGATATATAATGCATTGTCTTTCTGATATTTGTTTGATGCCAGCTTTAACAGACTGTTGATTGCTTGTCACAGTTAGTAATGCATGATCAGTGGCTATAATAATGAATTTACTGTTATAGTTGTGAGCTTATTACTACAGTCTCCTCTGTGTTTACTTGTTGAAAATATATTGTGGTGGTGTTAATTTGCAGGAAATGGCAACTCTAGTTGAACCACCAAACAGAATTAAGCCAAAGGGAAAGCATTATTATACAATATGGCAAACGTTGTTTGAGATTGATACGAAGTACGTTCCAATCAAGCCTATTGGCCGCGGAGCATATGGCGTGGTGTGCTCTTCCATCAATCGGGAGACCAATGAGAGAGTTGCAATTAAGAAGATTGGTAATATATTTGAGAATTCTATTGATGCTTTGAGAACTTTAAGGGAACTGAAGCTGCTTAGACACATTCGGCACGAGAATGTCATTGCTTTGAAAGATGTCATGATGCCAATCCACAGGACAAGTTTTAAGGATGTCTACTTGGTCTACGAACTCATGGATACCGATCTTCACCAAATTATTAAGTCCTCGCAGCCACTTTCCAATGATCATTGCAAATATTTCTTGTTTCAGGTACCAACCACTTTCTTATGGTATTTTTTTTTTTTTCCATTCCTTCATCTCTTCTTTCTAATTTCTAGAACTGTGGCTGTGAATTCTTTTTGGATTTGCACAAAGGCATGACATATTCATTTTGAAAGAGATTTTGTTGAGGTTTGAAGTGTAATTGCAAATGCATTCTTTCAGTGTTTAACTGGCATTGTCATGTTTCGAAGTGAATTCCCCGTTTTCTGTTATTAACATACAACATCAGTGAATCAACTGTTAAACATCCTCTTTCGTACATTCTTATACAGTATCATCATGTTGTTTTAGACAAGTTGGGGCAATTTCGTGCTCTCTACCTTTTTTGTGTCTTCAATTTCGATCGTGTCCTATCACGGAAGTCATGGGCCCCAATTGGTGGACTGATGTGACCTTAACATTGTTTGATTAAATGATTAAGCTTCTTAAGAGAATAACCTATTATTGATTATGCTTGTAATCCATCTTCTCCACATTTTGTTAAAGAATTCTGCTGTAGAATGTTTATCAGCATTGACAATTAGAAACAGTTAACGGATTCTCTATGAATTTCAAATCTTTGCACATTTTAACTATTCTTGTGATTGATACTAACCATGAACTCTTACTTTAGCTCCTTCGAGGTCTTAAATACCTTCATTCAGCAAATATTCTTCACCGGGATTTGAAGCCTGGGAATCTGCTCATAAATGCCAATTGTGATTTGAAGATATGTGACTTTGGGCTTGCTCGAACTAATGGAGTTGATGGCCAGTTTATGACAGAATATGTTGTCACTCGTTGGTATCGTGCACCGGAGCTCTTGCTATGCTGTGACAACTACGGGACCTCCATTGATGTCTGGTCAGTAGGGTGCATCTTTGCTGAGATTCTTGGTAGAAAGCCAATTTTCCCTGGCACTGAGTGTCTCAACCAGCTGAAACTAATTATAAGTGTTCTTGGAAGCCAGCATGAATCTCATATTGAGTTTATTGATAATGCAAAAGCCAGGAGGTTTATCAAATCACTACCCTATACTAGGGGGAGACACTTCTCTCAGCTGTATCCACAAGCAGATCCATTAGCCATAGATTTGTTGCAAAAGATGCTTGTATTTGATCCAACCAAGAGAATTACTGTCTTAGAAGCTCTCCAACATCCATATATGTCTGGCCTGTATGATCCAAGGTGTAACCCTCCTGCACAGGTTCCCATCAATCTTGACATAGATGAACATTGGGGAGAACAGATGATTAGGGAAATGATGTGGAATGAGATGCTACATTATCACCCTGAAGCTGCTTCTGCCAATGCATAGATGCTTAATTCTTCCATGGCTTTCTAGCCCTGTTGCCTGTCTCTAGGAGTAGTAGTTCTGTTTTTTCCCCCCTAGACAAACTGTAATCTTAAAGGACTTATAACTGCCAAGTTTTGAACTTTGCATGAGATTGCTTCGGTACTTTTTTTAATTTGGCGTCTCCACAAGGATAATGGCGTCTCGTAATGACTAAACTTGTATATAGCCATGCATATCGTTTTGGTATTTCGGCTAAACCCATTTGTACTATGTTGTTCATCAGTTGTTTTCTTAAATTTAATAGAAAAGAATTAAATAATTTGTGCTTTCAAATGTATCCATTGTTATAAGATGATGCTTTCCTCACATAACACGGCAATTCTCTCTAACTTGAATGTGGATCACTGCCTTTTTTTCAATCACGGGATTAAGAATTTTCTGAGTTCATAAGATGTATAATTAAGTACTTATTCAACACAATCGAAGCATCTTCCAAGGAGAAGAGGTTAGTGTAGACAAAGTCATTCATAAAATTAAGTAGACGTTGTGGTCCTGGTATTATAGGGTGGACTCATGAACTGTCACTGTTACTACAATGTTGTTTCTTAATATATTGAGGCTGGGAACCAACTTGCATATTTTAGTTTTGTGTTTGGTTATATGTTATTTATAGACTTGCAGTGTACACAAAGTGTAACCAAAAGGAATTATTTCTTGGCTATGCATATAAACTAGTAGCCCTTATATCATGTTTATGTATACTAGTCTAAATATAAGAGTACATGTATCCGTTTTTTTTAATGTTTTAATTGTATTATGAGTTAATAATATATGTAAATTGATTAAGTTAATATATAAGAAAAAAAATAATGAAAATAGTAATTATATTTTTTTTAAAAAAATCAATTAACAATTATATTTTTTTTACAAATTAGTTAATAATTATATTATGTAGTGTAAAATGAGAATAAAAATTGTATATATAAAAAGAGGTATTCTCCTTATATATAGGTATATAGATATTTGTTATCTTTCTAAAAAGAAAAATCTCCTTAAATTAAATCTATTTCAAATAGTTTTCGTACTTATTAGAATAAGATGTCTACACAAGTTTAGATAGACATTACTTTTTAAGTCTCAAATATTTTCTTATCACTTTAGTTTGAGGTCAATTCAAATAGAGATAGATGTTTATAAAGACACTTTGACTATAAAGACACTTTGACGCTCTAAGTCATGGTTAGAATTGTAATAAATACAATAATAAAATAATAGTGTTTTAAGTTGTGAACAATACCCATTTATACTATTTTAGTGGACTTTTACTTAAATAGACCTAGATTAGACAAGTCAATTATTCTTAATTATTCGATCAATCATTCATTATTGACTAATTAAGGATAATTTTACTTAAGAGGAAATCTTAAATAGTATAAGTTTATGTTATTGGGACCATCTTAATCTCATAACATAAATTTTTACTTTTTACATCTCAAAGGTGAATTCAACCCTCTAAACATTAAACCAAATACATAGTTCGCTTTTAAAAATGATATATTTTGAGTTTGGACATTGTAATATTTATCAACTTTGAATGCGTCACTCCATACATTTTTCGAGTAAACTAAGACAAAAAAAAAGACAAGGACAAACAACTTTTATTAATAAATACTATACAAAAATTTCATTTTCAAAACCAAAGATCTTAAGTACGTTGTCCAAATAGACTTTTTATCTTGTTTTGTAATTGATTGATTATATGGTGAGTCAATATTTAATCCAAGACATTCATTAATAACACTATGTATAAAAAAAAAAGAGTATAATCGACTGTCATAATTATCGAAAATAATAAAAATTCATCTTTTTTCAATGGAATAAAAATCCATTGACAATAAGGTAGTTGGAAATATTTACTGATGGAACGTGAAATCCCTCTGTAATTACTAATGACCTCATTTTTTGTTGATAAATGTGTTTTATTGAGGGATGTTCTATAGTTGGCGCTATTTAGAGACCGTTGGATGCTCACTAAACAATAAGCTCTAGAGTGATGGGCATTGGACGTTTAATGAACATCGTTGGGCGCTTTATAGTGGTGTTGGGTGTTGAGAAATTTACATTGGGCACTAGGAGCTTTATGTTAGGTGCTATCTGGAATAAGATTCCAAGGAGCTCTAGGGACTTAGGATGTTGGGCGTTAGGGAGTCCCCATTAGACGCTACCTTCTATATTAGATAATTTGTCTTTTTTAGATTGTTTTAATTACACATATGTGTTAGGACGTTGGGTGTTAGGGAGTCCCCATTAGACGCTACCTTCTATATTAGATAATTTGTCTTTTTTAGATTGTTTTAATTACACATATGTGTTGATTTCCTGATAATAATGAATGTTTTAATTTGATATTTATGATGCTTGGTTGTATGGGTGATAAGATTGTAGTGACTTTCACGAAGGAAGAGTTACATTGATTTTGAGTTTAAGGTGTATTGAATGATGATTCTATAAAGAGATTGTCTTGATTCTACTAGTATCCTACTCAAATAGAGAAAAATATTTAGTTTGTTAGAGTCAACGAAGGTTCCTATAGCGAGATTTAGAGTGAAAGAGCACCATTTGGACGACTATATTGAATTAACATTGTCATAGTGATGAAGACATAGGTCCTAATATATTGTTGGTTGAGTAGAGCTGGAGTGGTATTGCAAAAAATCTATTAGTGTTCACATGATAGGTGTAGAATCTCTAAGTCTACTCAATACACATGTTTTCAGAAATATAGTTAAATGTCTAAATCTTGAAAGCCAATGAGTTGTGATTTCATATGTATGCTAGTGAGGACATGTTTTATATGAACATTTGATTCTTATGATATACAGTTGACTAGTTAAGATGATAAGAATTTATTTTACAATGAGATAATATATAAATTGTATGGTCTTTTATAATTACGCTAACTTATCATGTTCTCTATGTTTGATTGTGATTGTTTCGCTTGTGATGATTATATAATATATGTGAGTAGAGAACAGTGCAAGTAGAAGGGATGTGAAGCAGCGAAACTTGATGATTTGTAAATACATAATACATACTTATGGAGTTGTATATGTCTTATATCAATTATATAATTAATAGTGTAATATTTTAATTTTGAGTGTCATAGATTGATATATTAGAAAAATTGATTATCTTTTAGATATAAGACGTATAAAACGACATCACATCTAATATAAAATCTTAAGACTTAATGTTATAGATCTTAATTTTTTTTTTTATATATCTTTCAACTTTTTCATTTCTAATCAATATAAAACTTTTAGTTCATATTAGTATTTTTTTTATTTTCAATCCAATTCAAATATTCAAAATATTACCAACTTTTTCTAACATGTAAATGAGACTACTCATAATTTAACATATTTTCTATTAATGATTATGAAATTTATAATAAATTTTCAACTTTTCATACGAAATTTGCTTTTTCCTTCCAACCCTTTTTCAGGTTGCGTCTAAACTAAGATAACTCAGTCTAATATTAAGATGGTATAAAGTTGGGTAAATGGCTATCTATTTACATGCACAATTTCTTGGACATATATGTATTGTTAGTTTTGTTGTGTACACATAATTCTGTTATAGTGAGAGTACATATTGTATTTTGTTTGGAATATATCTCCCCTTAATATTGTCCAAGGCACGAATATGTCAGAGAATCTGTACACTTTTGTTAGTGTGAGTATGATATGATGTTATTTGCCAATGAAAATGTTTATAAATAGATGCAAAAGCAATGACTGAAAAGGAGAACTCAATTGCTCCACATACTCAGCTACATAAAGTAACATAATGCTATACTTTCTTTTAAGGAACCATCTAAAACCTATCAAATAAATCTTTAATGTCTATTACTATGATTAAATGTGTTTTATTAATCATATCATATTGTATTGTTTGATTAATATAATAATTAAATCATCTTGAAGCACAATTTCAGTTTTACATTCATAAAGAATTTCTCTACGAGATATGCATACGTAGTTTCAATGTAAAAAATTGGATATTTAAAACAAATGGGTGTAGCACATTCAGACATATTTCTAACATTATTTCACTTTGTTATATTATAACTCGTGAATTATGAATAAATAAATAAATAAACTATTATATTATTTGGTCAAAGAAAAGACGAACTGAAGCAGCAGCCATCTAATTTTTTGGGTAATGAAACAATAACATATTATGGATAATTAAAGCATTGAAGATCACCGAGTCAAAGTAAAAACGAAAGACAGCAGCCATTGTAGTTTTTCCTTAAACTTGTATTCTCCCACGTGGAAACCATTTGTACATTTTCCGAAGCAGAAATCTTTTAACAAATAAAATAAGATTCAGTTGTTGGAGATGGTGATGTCATTGACTTAAGTGATAAGGTTTATGCTTATAGTTCTAACATGCATGAATGTATATATGTTATCTTGAACCTTCCAAGAAACATCACATAAAAATGAAAAACGAATGACCCTACTCAACTTGGTAAGAAAAAAGGTTGTTTTTCAGACATAGTTTCTCCCTATATTAAAACTCTGCATTCACATTCAGATACATTTGGATCTTCTAGCAACATCTAGAGAGAGAAAGACTTTCTTTCTCTTGCCTGCATCAAGTAACAGCTGGAATATATATATATATATATATATATATATATATATATATATATATGTGTGTGTGTGTGTGTGTGTGTTATTTTTCATTGATATTATCATTCATGTTATTTTTTGTACTGTAAACCCCCTCTTAAGAAAAGCTGGGCTGGCATGGGCAGCCACTGGATTTTTGGTCGGAAGCTTTTAATTTGTTTTCCAACAACTCATGACTGGAACCATGTGCTTGCAGAAGAGCATGTAAATGAAGTACAAATATTTTAGTGAAAAATTAAATTAAAAGCTGTATGTGTTGAAAAAAGCATCGATCACCTTCGGTAAATTAAATACTCTTTCATCCATCATGTGACAATAATTCATTTTAAACTATTTCTGTCCTACATATTGCTGCATGTGATAAAATATTCTCTCATGATAGCAATATTTTAGTAATTAAATACGAATCCTGTGATTTCAAGACATCTTTGTTATTATAAAATACAACTAGTGACAGATAGATTTATGCCTACACACCGTCAAGGACTCTAAACAATGTGCTATTTTCATCAAACTCATTATTTGATTAGTTTCTATGTACTTAAAGATTTGTCAAGAATAAACAGTAATCAGAAAGTGAAATTGAGAGAGGGAGGATCAAGAAAAAAATAGGAAAATTTTTTATTGTTAAAGTAAAGAACTGGTTCAACCACCATTGATGAGCTAAGATTCCACCTTCAATATCTATTTACCACTTGCTAAATATATAAATGAAAAAGTTATAGAAAAATATCTCTGACTGTGAATAGAAATTAAGAAGATAAAATAAATCTTCGCGTGCAGATGAACAGGAGCAGTGACCATGGTGGCCCTGTGTGACCTTTTTCTCAGTACTTTCCCCCTTTCCTGCTTTTTACATCCTTTTATTTCTATTGACTTTTTAATTCTCCAAAAAACAAAAATAAATATTTCTGATTTATTTTTATTCTCTTTAATGGTTACAATGGGTAATTGTTTTTCTATAAATTGAGCCCCTGAATCTCTTCAAAACCTCTTCCTCTTCTCTTCTTATCCTCGTCCTAAAAACTGGTCAAAATCTATCCAATCCAATTCCTTCTTATCATCTTCTTTGCTGCCTATAGAATTGAAAAATTCTTTCAGACCCTTTTCCAACCTCTATAATAATCTAATCTCCTCCACACACATCATCAATCACCACAGATCTTCTTCTCCTTCCTCCCAAAACCTAATTCGATTCTCTTGCACACGATCGTTGCTAACTTGTTCGTACACATGTTATGCAGTTATGAATGATTGAGAGACAACACCAATGTCTTCTCCAGTAATCTGCGAGATTCTCCTCTCTGGCTTCACCATAAACTCTTCTCTAAGACGCAGGACACACTTGGTTCAATCTTTCTCGGTTGTTTTCCTCCACTGGTTCTACGTTTTCTCATGAACTAAATCAACCAACCTCCTACCAAAATAATAACATTTATTTCCCGAAAAACAACATAGTATAGTACCACTTGTGTTTTTTTTTTTTTAGCTAGGAAATTAGATTCATCAATCAATTATTGCACAAATAGCACCGATGGCTTCTCCCGGTGGAGCCTGTTCGTCTGGTTCCAGTTCTCTTCAAAACTCTGGCTCCGAGGGCGACCGAGACATGGTGGATCAGAGAAAGAGGAAGAGAATGCAATCGAACAGGGAATCGGCACGTAGATCTCGGATGAGGAAACAGCAGCACCTGGAAGGTTTGAGTGCCCAATTGGATGAGCTGAAAAAGGAGAACAATGAGATGAACAGGAACATAGGCATGACGACGCAGGTGTACCTGAAGGTGGAAGCTGAGAACGCGATTCTGAGGGCGCAGATGGCGGAACTCAGCAACAGATTGAACTCTCTGAACGAAATCATCGGTTTCATAAACTCCACGAACTACTTGGTGTTGGATGAGGCACAGGAGACTCAGATGTTCAATGATTGTGGCTTCATGGATGCTTGGACTGGAATACCCTTCAACCAACAAATCATGGCTTCCGCCGACAATGACATCTTGATGATGTATTGATAGCTGAATTTTCGGAATCGTTCGTCGACTCCATTGTAACACCGCACTGTCGTGTTTTCATGTCTCTCTTGTTAATTTGTTTTCCATTTTCTTGTAATGTTCTATTGTTTTCTCACTTTATGTTCTGTTAAGCTTGTTTGTATTTCAAGTGGGGCTTTCTTTTTCTTCTCCACAAATTAAGAATGGATCCTTTAATTTCTATATATATATATTGTTCATGACAAAATTGTTTGATTAACAGCAATTTATATTTTAACACATTTTAAAAGATAAATTTTTATTTATGGAAATAAAATATAGAATAAATTTAAACTAATATAAACTTGTTTACATAATATGAAGGAAATTTTCAACTAACAAAGAACATAGTCTAATAAAAAATATTAAAATATTTCTCTAGACGTGTAAATCTTAAAAAAAATTGTACCTTTTTTTGATGGGGTTGCATTTGGTTGGTTGGTAGCTATTTCGAAATATGTTTTTGAGATTATAAAAAGAATTAAGAAAATGTTTTTTGCGGCATAGAAATTAAGAGATTTGACGTTGTTCATTTTCACTTGGATGTTGAAAGATTGTGTATATTATTGTGAAATTATATGAGGATGTAAGAGAGATGAGTTTAATAGCAATGATTATAAGTTAATGTGAAAGGTGTTTGGATGGGTGATGTTTTAACTTAGGAAAAGAGACATTTTGTTTAATATATATGGTAGAATGATTGAACCATTTCCCAAAATCCAAAGATAGGAATATAATATTTGCATTATTGGTTGTCCATGATGATTTCTTTGTTGGACAGAATATTTGGGGAATATATATAATTAGATACAGTTCATCATCCTCCAAAGAAACCAAAAACTGGAATCTATGGAATATTCCTCTCTCCAAACTAGAATATTATCATGGAAAATGATATTTGGCACTAATTTTTGACACTATTTTGACACTGCACATGTGTCAAAATGTGGTTGGACGATTTCAAATTAAAAAACAAACTTTGATTTTTTTCTTCCATACTCCTGTCTCAACTTTTTTAATTTGAAATCGTCTAATCATATTTTGACACGTGTACAATGTCAAAATAGTTCAAAAAATGGTATTAAAATATCATTTTCCATTAAATGATTCTCAATTGCCATATTCTATGATTTCAACCAAAATATATGTAATGTATATTCAAAGTTTATAAGTTGGGAAATATAATTAACAACATTCTTACATGTTACATATAAATCATCTCGTAATTTCTCTTAAACAAGCATATTTATTGAATTACGTATACTTAACCATACTTAAGTGCCAAAGAAAATTTTACTCTCCATTTGGATTATTACTTATATCCATAAAGCAGATATTTATTAAAGAAGTGAAATTTGATTGAAGAAGAGTGTAAAGATGATGAGGACATGAAGCATTTACTCTATTTTTTGGTAACTTTATTATGAAATATAAAAAGTTTTTATGTTTTCAAAAGTTTAGTGGTGAATGGTAGTTTGAGTCATGACATGTTTTTGTGCTGGGAAGCATAATTTATTTTAATGGAAAGGCACATAAAAAAAAATGAGAAATCTAAGATAAAGTATAAACAATGATGCATTATTATACCATTTTCTAAAATATAAAAGTTTGGTTATGCATTAAAATTTAATATTCCCATTATTGGTGGTGCATGCTTTCGTTGTTTGGATTTTCATTGTTGGACAAAACGAATGGATAAATTTAAAATAAGTAAGAGATGATGAATACAGTAAGCAGTTCAGACAAATTATGAATCATATGAACCCACATATATTATTTTAATTTTCTAAAGCTCTGATATATGTATATAAAATTTGTTGGAAGAAAGACTTATTATTAAAATTTTAAGTTTAATTTAATTTTATAAAATTAATTGGTAAAAGGGAGTTTTCACTTAATAATAGACTATAATTTAATTCGATCTTTCACTGTATCAAATATATTAATAATAATAGAATGATAATATGATAGATTTAATTTTAAAATAAATTTTAATTGTAATATTATTTTAAAAAAATATGCTTTAAATTTAAGTTTACTTTATTTTAAAATAAATTTTACATTCATCTGTATATTATAATTTAATTTTACGTGTGAGATTTTCCTACTCCCTTTCTTGTATCAATTTCAATATTATTTTTGATAATTTTTTACATAGTTAATGTATAAAAGGAAACACAAAATTAGGGTTAGTATATTTCAAAAATGAAAAAGGTATACTATGAAAGTTAACTTTAAAAAGATGTCATTAAAACGATTTTTTAAAACTTGTATAATCAGTTTGAATCATGATTTTGCTAGAAAGAGAAATCATAATCTTTAATCTTATAATGAAACTACATAAACAAGTATAACCATTTGTATCATACATGATACATCCTTCCTAGACAAGATGTCAAGTTCAGTGACACTTTTTCAAAAGCAACCGACAAGTGTTTTGTAATTAAATGTAAATAAAATGCGTGATACGATTGAATCAATTTTATATTTTTCTCCAAAACTAATATTAATAAAACATGACTTAATTATATACAAGTACACAGCTTATTTTAGGCTTTGTACACTTTATTTGGATTACAAGTAAACAGTGGAGAGTTGAAAATAGATAAAATAAATAAGAATGGAGTAAAGAAGACAATTTGATTGAATTTAAAAAATAAATAAATAAAAAATTACAAGTAATCTGATTAATAATAAAATTGAAAATAATTTAAATAATTATCAAACTCTCATTCTTTAATATAAATGTAATCACAACAAATTTTATATATAAACAATCTTTAATGCAAATGTATTCACAATAAATTGTATATATAAACAATACTCTAAGTAACTTCTAACAATAATTATTTATATGATTCTTAATTTTCTTCTTATTAATTAATGTATTGTTAATTAATATATCGAAAAGAAATAATACCATTAAAACATAATTCAGATTTTTAAAATAATACATTTATAAGTTTAATGTGTTTAAATGTTTCATTTTTATTTAATATGAAATTTAGAATCTAATTTACATTTCTTTTAATACTTTCATCTTGTTTTCATTGCAATCTCAATATGAAATGCCTTAACAAAGATGAGTTTCATCTATCCTTTTATTTCCTCTACTTTCTTTCTGTCAAGAAGCAAACAATGCATAACAGCTTGTCCAGAAAAAACGTTCAAATTTTGACACTTTTTTTCTTATTTCTTTCCTGAAATGATTGTGTAATGCAAATTAGCCACTATTATTTAAAAATAAATACGTAACTCTCTTTGTCCATCCTTAATAAATGAAGCAGAAAATGAAAAACAATTAAAGTTGAAGTTCCTTTTGGAGAAGGAGAAAGGGTGTCTTCCCTTTTGGCAGGGGAGAAGGGGTATAACAAAATTGAGTTTATTCTTAACATATATGAGTTAAATTAAAATAAAAACAAGATTATAACTCAGTTCTCACTTACTAATATGTTTAATATTAATTAGCATGCATAACAACATGGAAAGTTTAACTCTATACAATATAAATAATCTAAATTGCACATTGAAATTGAAGTTAGACTTTTGTTGTTGTATTTAGTGGATTTCTCTTCTCTTTCACCACTGCATCCAGTTGTTATACAGAGGGTGTTTTCAAATCATTCATGCAATTACAATGGTGGTGAAAGGTTAATAAAAGATGTTTATTAAAACAAAAAGTTAATTAAATTTATTTTATTTTATTTTAGTTTATGTAAAAATATCTTGAAATTCAATTAAAAACATACAGATTAAAGTATTGTATGTCCTTTAAATAATGAAAAACAAGGAAATTTAGAAAACAACATTTCTTTCTGCAAGAAATCAAATACTACTGTAGTTATTAAAATGTGAAGCCATTTTTGTAATGTACCTTTTTGGGTGATAAAGATAGAGAAGTATATGGATTATTTTGTTATGATAATGTATCTGTACAAACTTTTGCATTCCCCGAGGTAAAATATTTGTCTACTAACTACCTTCACCTGAATCACTTGCCTTCCCTCCTCGATGATGAATTCAACAACCTGTAAAATGAACAGGTGAGCAATTTATCTAAACTTTCAATATCCTTTTATAATAGATTAATGGTTTAATACATCATTTGGTCCCTACTTTTATGGGTTTGGTTCAAAATGATCCTACATTTTAAAAAAGCTCAGTAAGGTCTCATATTTCGTTAAAAAATGTTCATTCTGGTCCTTTTCGCTGACGTCGTTAAAAACTTAACGGTGCTAATGCCACTGTGGCCAAACGTGAATGAACTGGAATGTTTTATAAATATGTGTCATTACACTGTGTAAATATTTAAATAAATTAAGATGACGTAAGATCATGATTTCCCTCTAGCTTTTCTTTCTTTTTATTTTCCTCACCACCTACGCCAAACCTGTGTCGTTTTCTCTTTCTCTCTCACAGCCTTTCATTGATATGAATGCAGAGTTGTATATTGTAGTAACAACATCTGCAAAACTTGACAATGAAAAAGAGTCACAGCATTTTTTATAATACAACCCAAAGTCAAGTCCTGAACCCCTCCTTTTTTTCTGTCATCAGAAGAACAACCACAACCAGAATAAGAAGAAGAACAAGTCATCTTAAATTAAGTTTTAATAAGAATTTCATAATTTCCTTTTTCTTTTATGAACCAGGCATGGGAACAATCTGATGGGGATAGAATATTGGTTCGATACAAAAAACATAGCACTTAGCAGTGGCCAGTGGCCCTAGAAATAGAGGTGTAGAAGGTAGTGGCTTTCACGGTAACAATAGAGAATCGGAGGTTGGAGATGGAATGGACAGTTGGAAACCCTAATTACATCATGGTCAATTGATGAAAATACCTAAATTTAACACAAAATCAAATTAAATCCTAACCCCCAAATTAAACCCTAACCCCCAAATTCCTAACAGATCAAATTTCTCAAGCAGACGACAGTCTTTTGTTAGACTCCTCTCACCTTCGAAAACCTGAATGGAGACAATGGTCTGCTGGTCCTGGTAGGTGGTAAACACCTGAGATTTCTTTATTGGGATAACAGTGTTTTTGGGAATTAACTTTGTCATCACTCTACCAACAGTTTCAATTCCAAGGGTGAGGGGAGCCACATCCTATAGAAGGATATCTTTGGTTTCTTCACCCCTCTATGCTCAAAATGCTTCCTTGCATTACAGCACCATAGGCAACTACTTCAACCCAAAAATGGCATAAGGTATTTTACTTTAACCTATTTTTTGTCATTTTATTTTTTCTTAAATATTTACACATTAAAATGACTTCACAGCGCTACGTAAGCATCGCAGTAAACAGGTAATTGATGTTTCGCCACGCTAGCATCTGCACCGTTAAGCTTTTAACGGCGTCAGCGAAAAGGACTAGAATGAACATTTTTTAACGAAATATGGGACCTTACTGAACCTTTTTAAAAGGTAGGATCATTTTGAACTAAATCTATAAGAGTAGAGACCAAATGATGTATTAAACCTAGATTAATCTAGGCAGGCACAAAATAACTCTATACACGCCTCTAGTTTACCAAAAATGAGAAAAGGTCACTCTTATCCTTCCAACACCGATGCGTCAGTATTCACCCGCTTATGGCACTAGGCTCTGTCACCAAAAATTTCTACAAGAGCAGGCCCCATTAAAGAAGTGGTGGAATCTCGTGTTATCCCTCACGACAATTTTTCTTCCAGTAAGTTTTGATGCTCCACACATTACAACATGACAATCCTTACATATCCTAAGGTTCTTCATAATTTTTATGGTGGAACCGGCATCAGTACTCAGCAATCCAAATGCCAACGCTAGTTTTTCGCTGTGAGACATTAGTAACAGCCTTTTTTCATCATCGTTAACATCATACAGCACCGAACTTAGGTTTGGCTGATATCCAATACCCTTTAGTCGTTCCAAAAGTTCATTTAATTCCTTCTTTATCTCATTAATTTGTGGATGTTTCACGTCACCAGCAGCGAACTTGTGAATCATTCCATTTTTTGCTTCAACCCAGCTCCATCCTGGATCTTTTTTCAAATTTTTCTCTTTGATCCATTTCCTGACCCTAGACACATCATCCCATCTTCCAACTGATGCATAGGTATTAGAAAGCAACAAATAATTCCCCATGTTATCAGGTTCAAGCTCAAATAAATGCTTGGAAGCAATTTCCGCAACATCAGGATTTCCATGAACGTATGATGCTCCAAGAAGCGCCCCCCACACAGCTCCATCAGGCTTCATAGACATTGTCTCAACAAGCCGTATTACCTTTTCCAAGTATCCAGCTCGACCAAGAAGATCTGCCATGCAAGCATAATGCTGCGCTGTTGGAGCAACACCATAATACTTTTCCATAGTAGCAAAGAGTTGCTCCCCTAGGTCTACCAAGCCAGCATGACTGCACGCAGTAAGCACCCCTACAAAAGTAACACAGTTTGGTTTCACATCAGTCTCCAACATGTCATAAAACAACTTAATCGCTGCATGAACTTGACCGTGTATAGCAAACCCCACAATCATAGAACTGTAAGAAAACACATTTCTCTCCTTCATTCCTTTAAAGATATTATATGCCTCCTCCACATTACCACACTTTGAGTACATGTCTATCAAGGCTGACCCCACAAGGACACTACTTCCATCCCCAAATCCAGAACTCTCAGCAATGTCCCTTATCCACTTAGCATAAACAGACGCACCCAATTGAGCACAAGCAGATATAACACCAACCAAAGTAACTTCATCAATCTCGACACCCTCATCTACCAACTGTCGGAAAACCTGCACCGCATTTTCCGGCAAGGCATTCTGTGCATACCCGGTAATCATCGCAGTCCAAGCAACCATATCCTTCACAGGCAAGCCATCAAACAAGTCCTGTGCCGCATTCATATCGGCCCTCCTCGCGTAAGCAACAATCAGCCCAGTCCAAGAAACGACATCTCGTTCAGGCATTTCATTGAATACCTTGTGCGCACATCGCATAAACCCACATTTTGCGTACATATCAATCATGGCATTGTTGACGTATATATCTGAATCGAACCCACCAACCAAGAGTGTCTGGGCGTGGAGTTGCGCTCCCAAACGGATGTAGCGACCCACACCGGAAGCGGAAAAGAGAGTGGCGAAGGTAAACGAGAGGGGAGTGATCCGTCGTTTACGCATGGAGCAGAAGAGGCTAAGGGCCTGGGAGATGGGTCCTCGGACGGCGTAGGCGCGAATGAGAGCGGTCCAGAGAAAGGGGTTTGGGGTGTGGACCTGTGCGAAGATAAGGCGAGGGTAGGAGTGGAGCGGCACATGGGTAAGCGAGGTGACGAGGCGTACGAGCTTGGTTATTACATAGGAACATTGGTGGAGGTTGTTGCTGTAGATATGAGCGTGAACTTGTTTCGCATGATTAAGAGTACAGCATTTCTCCATAATTCTCACCACTTCTGACTCCAAAACCCTTTGCACTGCCATTGAAGACTACCCACAACTTCTACCTTCGTAAACTTTTTTACTTCAATCACCCAACAATTCAATCATAAATTTTCTTAAAGGGAGACTTAAAAAATAGGACTAAGATATGTTAACAACTCTTTTTAACAACTAAAGGACTCACTTAAACGATCCAAGACGAGCAATGGTGTATGTAGCCTGTCTGAGTAATCCAGCAGATAGACCCTACATAAAGTGATTCGGTTTAGACACAATTAGATAACAAAACATATGCAAAATCCACTTCCACTAGCAGGTCTATAACAATCGAGTAAATATCCATAATTTGATAAAAATGGAAAAACAACCCTCAACAACAAGAACACGGGAACAAAATCAAAAACCTTATAAAAGGCAGCAACTCCCTCATTCTTGAGCATGTTGGAAGTGACCTGCGCAGCCGATCCTTGCCCCAGTTGAATCCTCACCTACACCACCAAACCCATCAAACCAATCAAAACCCGTAACACATAAAAAGGGATCGTGCACATTGCGGAGAAAATAAATAGGGTAACATTAGTTTGAAAGAAATGGTTGGATTCTTTTATCAAATAGTTGGTGTTCAAGAGTCAAAACACACATGATAACCCAAAATTCAAGTAAACCAATCCTTACTTACTGTGGTTTGGGGTTCGAAACGCGGGAAAAATGATGGAATTAAAACTTCGAAATTGTGAGCAAGGAATATCTGAAACGAAGAAAGCTAGGTTTTTTTTAATCTCGTTTTCACTCTGTCACTTCCCGCAAAACTTTTGTTTCATGAACAGAGAAAATGAGAAAAAGCCCCAAAAGATACACATCAACGAAAGATAAATTCAAATAGATTCAACGGTTAAGTACAATGTAAAAATATAAGTGATAAAAAGATAAATTAATGTTATTTTAAATTGCAAAAGCCATCTAAAAATGACGCAATTTTTTTTAAATCTGAAAAAAAAAAACTAAGATAGTATAAATTATTAATCTGATTTTTTGTTGAAAAGTTATATGTTTCAGTAATTTCAACAATTAAGTTTCAATATATAATATGTCACGTTAATTTCTTGTGATATTATTAATTTGGATCAGACGATTTTAATATTAAAAAAGTTCTTTTAGTTATAATAATATTCTGTATTTTTTAAAAATAATAAAATCTTTTTATATAATTTAATATTTCCTTAGTTACTTTTTTAACATTTCTTTCTATTCTTCATATTTTTAAAATAAATATGATTTTCAATTCAACTAAATATGAAAAATACAAATTTTCGCAATTAATTCAAATATAAAGTTAGGGCAATAAAATCATTATCTCTCTGATTTTTTAGGATAATTGATGAAGTAACTATGGATAGTTCTTGCATCAAGTTTTTTTACATGTTGATTGTATAACCTTATCTCTGTCAGACAACTCCAAACATGAAGGTGTCTTAAATTAGTTTCCTTTCAGTTCATAGCTTATAAGGAATTTTAGAAACTGCTTTGCTACAAGTCTTTAATAAATACATCCACAAAGATAAAGGAATATTACTACGACTTAACATACTTCTAATTATATTCATAAGAGTAATTATGCCTTTCTCCTACACCATTTTGTTGTGGTGTACTGGGCATTGTATATTGTGCATATATACCCCGACTTTCGAGATACTTTGCAAATGGGCTTGGACATTGTCCACTCTCATCAATTTTACCATAATATTCACCACCTCTATAAGATCTCGCTACTTTTACTTTTCTATCTAATTGTCTTTCCACCTCATTTATGAACACCTCAACAATGTTCACTAATTGAGATTTTTCATGTAATATATATATATATATATATATATATATATATATATATATATATATATATATATATATATAACAATAACGTGAGAAATCATCAACAAAGGAGATAAAATATTTTTCACCACTCCAAGGTTTAATGTCAAAATGACCACACATATCAGTATGTATTAACTCAAGAAGTTGACTACTTGTGGCGGGATATTTTGATATGTTTTGTTTGTTTACCCTTAATACAATCAATACATACATCCCAGTCATCAAAATCCAATTGCGGTAAAATTTCATTTTTCACCAACCTCAACATCCTTTTTTTGGATATGTGACCCAATCTTTTATGCCATAAGAAAGCAGAACATTCATTTCCTGCACTACATTTTCTATCAACAACATGTTCGGCATTAAATAGGGATTTAGAAAAATTAACATCAAGATTTAAACGATATAAATCATCCAATAATGTAACAGAATCATAATAGTACAAAAGTTTATACAAATGAAAAATACAATTTTCAATCCTAAAGTTAAAACCTAAAAAATCCAACTTTGCAACAAAAATTAAATTCCTAGCACAATCAGGAACATAGAGACACTTTTCAAGATTCAGACAATAACCAGTGTCTAGAATCAATCTATAAGTCCCAATTCCTTTTGATCAGTGCCTTCATTTTGTTCCCTATATATAAATACTTTTCCGATCCTTTTATGGGCAGGATTGAAAGGAATCCATGCATAATATTAGAAACATGATTGGTAGCTCCAGAATCCAACCACCCGGTATTATTAGGCACTTCAATAATATTTGCTTCAAAACTTACACAAACATAAAGAGTACCTTTCTTTTCGAACCAAGATTTTCTTTTCGGACAATCTTTCTTGAAGTGACCCATTTTCTTGCAAAAGAAACATTTCTGGTCTTTCTGGATATTGCCCTTATTCACTTTCATTGGGGTTTTGTCCTTCTTGTTCTTCTTTTCTGATTTGACTTTACTGAAGCTAGTACCTTCATGAGTTGTGAGATGGATAGAATGATTTTTCATTTTCTTCAATCTCCCTTCCTCTTGTACCAACATGACTTTGATTTCTTGAAAGCTTCATTTATCCTTAAGAGTGTTATAGTTCACTTGGAACTGGCCAAATTCAGGAGGATGAGAGTTCATGAAAAATTGTACTAGAAAAGGCTCATTCACCTTCATTCCCATTGACTTTAATATTGCTGCTATATTAGCCATTCCAGTTACATGGTCATGTATGGGCTGCGACTAGTCAAACTTTTTGGTAGTCAACTCACTCATAAGAGTTCCCACAATATACTTGTCAGTTATGTCTGATTGTGAGTACTCCTTGATCATTTTATTGAATTCTTTTGCGTCTTCCGTTTTAGGCATAGAAGGCTTTACATTCTCTACCATAGACACGTGCATCAAGTTTAGTGACAGCTTGTTAGACCTATGTCAAACCTCATAAAGAGACTTCTCATCACTTGTACTAGTCTTTGTAATGGTTGCGGGCATTCCATCCATCATAATAGCCATATCCAAGTCTAACCAACCCAGTTGGAACGAAATTTGTTCTGACCAATCAGCATAATTTAACCCATTAAACTTTACCACGTTGTTCCTCAAACCTGATAAATTCATGTAAGTTGGAAATAATACACAAGCTCATACATTAATGCTTTGATAAAATTAATGGACTCAAACAAATCACTACACTAGTCATACGTTCAAGTTCACCTTTGGGTGACACTTAAACTGATAGGTAATCATTTAAGTCATTCATTTAAGTTCACCTTTGGGTGATTCTTAAACTGAGAAATTTCATATATACTTTAATAAACAATCAATCATACTTAAGTCTATATGTATACTATCTTTGGATATACAAACATATTTATTAAGTACATGAAATGTCTTACTTTAATGTCATTAATTATAAACAATGGTTCACCTTTGGATAATCCATAACATCCTTATAACAATGACTAATTATTATATATATTCATAATTTAACATCCCTTATATTATGAATAATTTTCATAATACATCTTCAAAAATTAACCACATAATAATACATACGGTAGATACACATTCCAATAGAATTTCAAAATAATACATCTGGATTCTCCTAACAGTGGTTTTGGATTCAAAACGCCATACCATGAACAATTTAAAAGAATAACAAAATTACTAAAAGTTTTAATTTTGATTAGAATTATAACTCGCCCGAAATTCAACTTAATTGAATTTCCTTCATCTAAATTTAATTAACAATTACATATAATTAAAACAAAGCATTATGTCATATGTGCCGGTAGATGCACTTTTCTAATTAAAAGCATTTGTAACCTTTAAATTTTTAATTCACATTTGATTTCCATTTAATGCACAACAAGAATTTAACATAAGCACAACAGTAAAATTGCTTTACTGCTTTACTGTTAGGATAGTGCCATAACAGCAAAGTTGCTTTATCCCAAAATGAAATCCTGCCGCTAGATCAAATTCACAGACATGCAACACTAAAGTTGCTTTAATGCAACAATAAAAAATAAAAAAAAAAAACTTGCGGCCAGAATGAAATTCATCTTACGGTGAATTGAATTCTCTTTCATCAATAAAAAAACAATTGATATCAAACAACCCTACGACTTTTAGTTTTCCTTCGTGTCAATAAAAAATAATTAATATAAACATATGAAAAATTTAAAATCTCTAAATTTTATAATTCAAAAAATTGAGAAAAATACTATTAATAGATAATCATAAAATTCAGAACCTAACTTTAATACCACTTGTAAGCAATTCTTTAAATTTCAATTAAACGAAAACACACATGATCTTGAATTTCATAATTCTCACTATTATACATAGTAAAAGAAAACTTACCTGGATTCATTGTATAGTTCCTTCTTGTCAATTGTTCTCTAATCTCTTACTTCTCTTTAATGTTTTCTTGATGATATAGAAATTATCAAGGATGTTTTTCTCTGTCAAAGTCACAGTTTCTTTTTCTTTCTTGAGAACGTTACTTTTTCTCTTCACCTTTTAAAGAAGCTAACGGGTGAACAGAAATAAAACATTTTTCATCTTTTATGCTATTTTTCCAACTTCAATAAAATATCAAAATGCCTTTTATTGAAGTGAGAAGAGAGGGATTAATTTAAGAAACTCTAAAATAATCTCTATAACTTTGATACCTTATATTTTAAAAATCATCACATTAGAATCTTTACATCAAAATTATACTTTAAATTACATGAACCAATTCTTTAATTAATATAATTTAACAATGATCTTGAGATTAGATGAAAAACGTGAGTTGGTATCTCGCTTGGTGAAGGATATGAAATCATAGAAGATTGAATTCGGGTCAGTGTTGGTATTGAAAGGAATTAAGGACGAATTTGATGGATTGTGTAGGTTAGATAGGATATATGTCACTCATTGGCGTATAGGGTCATGCGGCTCTAACCATACTAGAGATTGTAGATTTTGTCATTACGCAAGTTGATGGAAATTTATGTATTGCTAAGGAGGAAAAACTGTTTTTTTTTTTTGTTATGTGATTCTATTATGTGTGTGAGCTTTAAAATTTATTATTTCTATGATATTTTCCTCTCTTAAATGTTTTCTAGGTACAGGATAGAAGACTAAGTTCAAATTTCTACATAATTGTGATTAAAAGATGATTGAACATAAACATGACAAAAAGAAAATGTTGATCAAATAGGATAACATTGATGTAGACAGATAAGGGCCAGTAAGACAAGCAAGGATAGGAAGACTTACCTTCGTAGCTTAAAAAAATGGTTTTTCCCTTTGTTCTAGCCTCCTTCTTTTTGCTCTAGACTTTTCGCCTCTTTCCTCCTTTGCTTCTTTTTCGGTTTTCCTTTCAAGTTTCCTTTCTCTATGTTTGCGTTCTTTATCCTTTGTTATCTGAGATTGAACTTTCTTTCTGTTGCAAATGCTCTTACAGGTGCAAGAAAGTTATGGTGAACATGAGCAATGGTTGATGGAGGACACCTGAGGTGGGGGGAGTTGAAAGGAGAATAATGCTTTTTTTCTTAGCTCTCGTAGTGAGGTGTGATAGTAGTTTTTGAAAAAGATCGTGATGAAGCAATTTGATACCCACAAAAACGCTCTTCTCTCTACTTTTTGAAAGACCAGGGCCTCCCCTTTGACTTGGAATTTTCTATGCCTTTATTTGGTCTTCTTTCCTCTTTTCATGATCAACTTGGATCAAAATGGCCAAACCCTCTGCACTGCCAAAACCATTCCCCCAAATTATTTCCCCTTTGATCACATGCACCTAGAGCTGTCAAAATGGGTCACAACCTGTGGGCTAACCTGGCCCACCACGGGTTCGGTCGGGTTGGATTTGAAAACATTGTATTTTTTTTTATGCGGGTCAGATTTCAACTTAGCTCATTTAAACCCGGCTCATGCGGGTTGAACCCGTGGTGGGCCGGATTGGTCCACCAACCCACCTACCTAATTTTATTTTATTAAAATTTAATTTTAATTCTATAAAAAGATATTTATTACTATTTTTTTGCTTGAAAAAATTATTGAAGTTTCCTACTTTCAAAATTAATTAAACACTCATGTTGGGAGTGAAATTTGAGAATGAAATTTGTTTAGATTTGAATTATAGAAAGTTTATAATTTTTTATTTTAAAAAAATTGTAATTAAATGAGCCAGTGAGCCAATCCGTTTACCCACCAACCCGTGATGGGTTGAGCCGAGCTCGAATTTTTCTGGCTTGCTAATAGATGAGCCGGATTGGATTGACTCACTAAGTGACGAGTGTTGCTCCCTGCACCTCCCCGTTTGCTTCCTCCACCTCCCCATTCTCTTTTTACCCTTCATTCAATTTTTTTCTTCCTATTTTATCCTGTAAAAGTTTATTTTTAAAGTTAAAATTTTATAAAAAAAACTTCTTTAAACGAATATGAGAATTCGTTGACGGAAATCATCGTCCGTTTAAGTTAAAAATGGATGTTGTAACATCCCGATATTTTAGATGCCCGGATTATGAGAAAAATTTAAAACTTTTAAAATCATCATACCATAGTAGAAATCCAATTACAAAATGCCGAAATTTATAAGATAAACAACGAACTAAAGTAAATCCAATTACATTGTTTTCTGAAATTTATAACCCAACTTTAAATAAATCAGGTTGTCCCCCACTCTCACGTCGCTATCATGAATCTTGAGCATCTGCTACACCCCCTGCTCCCGTATAACCAAGGTCATACGATCATCGCAAGACATACACAACCACAAGCACAACAAATATGGGTAAGCCACCATAATGCAACCAATAACAATAAAATAAAATGTGTACAAGATAAGTAAACACAACTTAACAATAATTCACTATTTATAATGTTATCTACAAACAGAATCATTATGATCATCATTAACATTCTGATTAAGTATATCATTACTATACTATCCACATTTATCCTTATCAACATCATCTCTAGACACAAGTTATTATGAATTCCCAACATTTTCATGAAGGACATTGGTTTATCTCCTGTACCTAACCTTACCACCTGTAGCTTTCCCCATACAGGTTCACGAACATAACACCTGTAGCTTCCCCATACAGGTTCATAACTGTACCACCTATAGCTTCCCCATACAGGTTCATAATCACACTACCTGTAGCTTCCCCATACAGGTTCACAATCATATTACCTGTAGCTTCCCCATACAGGTTCACAATCATCCTATCTGTAGCTTCCCCATACAGGTTCACAATGATACTACCTGTAGCTTCCCCATACAGG
>NW_014542362.1:712695-736565 GCF_000741045.1 Vigna radiata var. radiata | reverse complement strand
TAAAGTCAATAATTATGAATTTATTATGAATTCTGTACACTTTAATTTTATTAATTAAAGTCAATAATTATGAATTTATTATGAATTCTGTACACGGCATAACTAACCCAATTAATTCAGATTATTATTGTTCATTGTTTACGTTTCTGTTCAACATTGGACCTGCAGCCCAAATAGTTAGTCGAATCCAAAATTGTCAGCTCAGCCCCAATCTGTCAGTCCCAAACCACAACCCAATGCTAGTCTGCAAGCCCAGCAGTCCAACACAACTTGCCACTGCAACCCTAGCTGCAACCACCACCACGCCACTCGCTCGACTCCGACCACCATCACGGAACACAGCAATCGCAAGCATCAGAACCCCAAAATAATTTTTCCTAATTCAAACCCTAACCTTTTCAATCGGAATCCTAAGCCCCAAAGTTAACGAAACCCAGACCTGCAGAGAAAATAAAAAACCAACCCAAATGCTAAAACGCAGACTCGGAAGAGGAGGAAAAGAAGAATAAGGCCTCCATCCTTGCGCCGCGAAAAGTCGCCACTACAACACACGCCGTCACGAAGGAAATACCACGCCCTCAACGCGCCTCTACCATGCAGTCGCCGCCCCCTCACTGATATCGCCGCGCCAGCGATGCTCCCATCCAGGTTGGTTACCCACGAGAAAGAGAGAAGAGATAAACAGGAGTTTGAACCCTCAAGGAATCCACCGCGGCAAGACATCCTCGCCGCGCCTCTCCGTGCTCTCGCCACCAAAGATGCATCTGCTGCGTTGAAGAGAAAGGCAGTAGCCTGAAGCTTCTAGGTTTTTCGTGATGAAGAAAAAGCAACAGAAAAAGGGCGGAATGAGGGCAACCTGCGTGGCCCTTCGAAAAGAAATGGGCTGGACCCTTAATTTTGGTTCAAGCCCAATTCAAAACAGAAAGAGAAAGAAAATAACACTGTGGACTTACACAAACAATTAACTTGGTTGTTGATACTAACCCTAATTCCCATTAATCCCCATTAACCTCTCATTAAAGAATCTCCGAACCCTAATTTTTATCTTAATTGTAATTAATTGAACCTTTTGATGTGAATTCTTATAAAATTTAATTTTGTGAATTCTCATAGAATTCATTTTTGTAGAATTCAATTGCTTGAATTCAAAATTATATTATATTAACATAATAATACAATGCAATTTATTTATAATTAAATCATCAATCAAAATTTCAAAGATCACTCTATCACATCAAAAATATTCAATCAGTATTCAATTAAATTAACCACCATTTAAATGCAAAGATAGTTTTTCATAATCATAAAAGATGATAGTTTTTCATAATCATAAAAGATACTCAAGAAAGTTTACACATTCATCATACAATAAAGGAAAAGTAAGCTTCCCATACCTTAGCTAATTAAAAGAATAAGCTTTCACCCCTTCTTCTACAGACTCTCTTTTCTTTCAGTCTCTCTATCTAATGCTTTCTTTTTCCTTTACTCACAAAAATAACGTAACTTTTTTTTTTATGTTTTCCATTCTTTATAATTAAAATTTAAAGTAACTGTTCTTCCTAAAATCTTTCACCCACTATTCCTAAAATCTCTCAACCACTTATTTTAAAAACACAACTGCTATATCTTTTATTTATTATCTTTTTTTTTATTTAATGTATGCCTTTACTTCCTATACCCCTATTTATAATATTTGCACCACAATTACAAAAATGGAAAAGACATTTTTGCCCTTAGGCCTACATATCTACTAGCAAGCCAACACATCACATTACAATAACATAATAAAATCTAGAATTTTCTCGGGTCTTACAGATGTCCACATCCGTTAGTGAACTTATATCTATTTGAGCTTCAACTCCTAGAGTCAACTCCGACTGTGGACAAATTGAGTAGTAATTGATCTTCAATTGAAGCAAGAAAGGTTGCACCAGTCACTGTAGAAGACCCAAAAGATAGACAAAGAAAATCACAAAAAGTAACACATTTAAATTTGTTTGAAAAGTAAAATACAGTGATTTGAAAGCTAATGAATGAAGTTGTAACCACAAGCATTTGAAGGCGAGAAATTTAGTGCAGATTTGAAATGGACACCAACCTGAAAAGAAATCAAGGGGTGTTTGTTGAGGATATATGGCAATGTGAGGAGGGGCCAGCTTGGTGGTTGAGATTACCCTCCATTGCCATTCTCGAACTTCTCTTTCAAGTATTATACTCATTAAATAAATTACCTTTTATATTTCTAAAAACAAAAACAAATTAAAAAATCAAATCGAAGTCACCCCTCGCTGCCAATTGGTGCTTCTGCGAGGAAAACATGCTCTCCGTCGAAGTCATCGATAACGGACTCGCCACCCTTGCCGCCGGCTGTCCCAACCTTCGCTGTCTCCACGTCATTGGCGTCAGCCAGATGGGGCTGTTGAGCGTCGCGGGGGAGTGTCCCACTCTGGAGGAACTCGAACTGCAGTGGTGATTCAAAAGCTTTGGGAGATGGGGCTGAGGAGGTGGAACTGTGAGCAGACAGTAAAGTAGGTTAAAAAAGTTAAAAAGGGTAAAAAAGGTAAAAAAAAAGAAGGTATTTTTGTAATAAAAAAATAATTGGAAAAAATTGGGGAGGTGGAGGCCAGGAAGGGGAGGTGGAGGGAGCAACATTCCTAAGTGACTAACCTGTGGTCGGTCAGATCTATCCGTATTGACAACTCTTACTGCACCCACAGGGACTCCCAACAAAAGGAACCAAACCAAAATGTGCGAAAACCTTGCTACTGTTTGTCGCATTGTCCTTATACATTGTAGGAAGACCTTTTTCTTTTTTTAAAAAAAAACATATATACTTAAAAATATTTTCTCCTTTTTTGAATTTAAAATATAGAAACAAATAAAAAGGAAAAACAGTGATAATAAAATAAATAAATAAAAACACAATAAAACAAAAAAAAAGTAAAATAATAAATGTGAAAATAAAAATAATAAATAAAGGAGAAGAAAACAAATAAATAAAGACACGATGAAATAAAAGAGTAGAAGTAAAGATGGAAGATAATAAGAAAAAAATAAAATAAAATAAAAAACTCTTTCATTAAAAGATAATAATAAATTTATGTGAAGTTTATCTCTACATTTTTATTATTTTATTTTATTTTATTATCTTTTTATTTATCTATTTGATGAAATCGAGTATTGATAATAGGATTATGTTGACTTGACTAGAATTGAGTTCAAAGTCACTAGGCTAGATCTTGGATTTAAGGTGATTTGGTTTCACCTTTTGATTATTAATCTTGACCTTCAACTTGGGTCAATTTGTTTCAACTTTTAATTAGGGCCGACTTGTAATGAACTCTAGTTTGGGCCAATTTGATTGGACTTCTAATCCATGTCATCTTAGTTAAACCTTTGGTTCAAGCTAACTGAACCAGATATCCAACTCGAGCCAACTCAACTCTATCTTCAACTTGAACTGACTTGACTCAACCTTTGATTCAGGCCAACTTGGTTTGATTTCGGTTTGAAATGACTCGGTTCACGTTCCAACTCAAGATGACTTGGTTTAACCTTTGGTCTAGATTAACTTGGCTTGACATTTAACTCAAACTAATTCAACTCCACTTTTATATCATATAAACTTAACTTTTTCAACTGAACTGACTTGACTTAACTTTTGTGAATTGACTTTAAGTTGTTTTATCAACTTGACTCAACTTAATTGTTAGTTGATTTTGGATTTTCGAAATATATAAAAAAAATCCAATTTAAATTTGATCTAAATCTATTTAGGAAAATTGGACTTAAAATCCCATAACTAGGAAAATGACTATTAAGTCCCTGCGAGGTCTCCTAGATAGAATCCTGAGTCTCATACCTAACAAATATTTGAAAGGAGGGTTTGAGCAAATTGAAATTTGTGCTCAAAATATAATATTTTTATTTTAATAAAAAGCATTCTCTAATATATAGGTTTAAACCTCTTTTTGGTTCCTAAGTTATAAGCGGATGTTCAGTTTAGTCCTCGTTTTTAAAAATGTAAATCTTTGGTCCATAAGTTATAAAAAATGTATCAAATGAGTCATTTTTTGACTTGAAATACTGTTTTTGGTTGTTTCTTAACAACTGCTACATCTTTAGATTGCTCTGATTTGTTTCTTAATAATAACAACACCTTAGATTACTCTTTGTACTTTGACCATGAACATAAAAAAAGACTCATTTGATACATTTTTTATAACTTAGGAACCAAAGGTTTACATTTTTAAAAGCGGAGACTAAACTGAACATCCACTCATAACTTAAGGACCAAAAAGGTTTAAACCTAATATATATACTATGTTAGTTATGTAATTTTAATATTTATAATATATATTTAGTCAATCAGTTTAATTAATAATTTTGTACTGACTTATTTACCTAGCACGAGTACATCTACCGTTAACTCACCCTCTCGGTAGGTATAATAAACAGATCACGTGGTCAAGTAAAGTTGGTGGTGCCTCATCCCTATTTTGATTTTTCTCCCACAAACATGACCTTTCATCACCTCGAATCACCTCAAAAAAGAAAACCTGTCAGGGAGATGGTGTGAAGGTGGTCCAAGCTTGGTAGCTGTTTAGATAACGTGGTTAATACAGAGTTTGAATTGTTAGGTGGTTGAAGATACGCATGATCCACTTGGATCACCTCAACCTCAAGAACTCAACAACACCTCTGCAAGTTTTCATTAAAGTTCCAGTTTTGAAAGAGAGATGGTGAAGAGTGTGAGGGAATTGGAAGTGGGAGACTTCCTGAATGCAGGGTTGACAGTAGCAGAAGCCAATCAACTGTACCGTCTTTTGAGGGATATTCTGTCTCAGTGTCTCTCCGACACCGACAACGACAACCAACCCTCACTCATATGGCGCCACCTTGTCACTCGAAAACTGCTGAAACCATCCTTTCCACACTCATTGCATCATCTTCTCTATCACTCTGTTTATCACTCTGCCTTCCACACTCAACATGCTTCCCTCCCTCTCTATTGGTTTCCTTCCCTGTAAGTCTTTCTCTTCTTACCTATCACACTTATTATCACACTACAATCTCCACTCACTTCTCTTCTTCTTTTCAGGGACAACTCCAAACGCACCAACCTTGGCCGTTTCATGGAAACTCACGCCCCTCAACTCTTAGGACCTTCCTACAAAGACCCTATTTCCAGTTATCGCCTCTTTCACAACTTTTCTGTTCAACACCCTCAGGCAAGCAACCCAACTTCTCTTTTTCTATTCAGACATCACATCTCTTCTTTTCTTTCTTTGTTAATTCTCATTGTCAATGCAGCTCTACTGGTCCCTTCTTCTCAAGGAACTTTCTGTCTCCTTTGTTGAACCTCCCAAGTGTATTTTAGATACTTCTGACCCTTCTAGACATGGAGGCACCTGGCTTCCCGGTTCTGTCCTCAACATTGCTGATTGCTGCCTGCAACCCAGTTCTCATCCCCACAAACCAGATGACAGTTTAGCCATCGTTTGGAGAGATGAAGCTTTTCATGATTCCGAGGTTAACCGTATCACGCTTAAACAACTCCGACAACAAGTAATGTAAGCCTTTTCAGCTCACACTCTTGCTTTTGGACCAAAGTTGTGTTATTCAATATAGGGAGTCGGATTTCTTGACTTCTTTGATTTTAGTTCAATCGCTATTTTTCAGTTGCACCAGTACATTTAATTTTTGTACTTTTGATCAGGAAAGTTTGTGTAAATGAGTGTGAATTTGGTATTCTTTGTTTCCACTCTTTTTCTACTTTAATCAGACTTTTCTGTCTTTGCTTCTTCTCCTTTTCGTATTTAGAATTAAAGTAATAATTTTTTTCATGTCTTTGCCGTATTATTTCCAGGATGGTAGCTAAAGCAATAGATGCCACATTCTCAAAGGGAGATGCAATAGCAATTGACATGCAAATGACAGCAAATGCCGTAATAATCTATTTAGCTATTGTCCTAGCAGGATGCGTTGTAGTCTCAATAGCTGATAGTTTTGCACCAAAAGAGATTGCAACTCGCCTTCGTGTTTCCAAAGCAAAGGGTATCTTCACACAGGTGATGTTTCAATTATAAAGCTACTGTTGATTGAAATGAGAGTATTCAATATTTGGAATTGTCTCTATTCTTTTTCACTCACGGATTTGTGCAAATTAGAATGTGAGGCAATGGTAACATTACCAAATCTTTATATGTTAGAGAATAAACCCTGACCTTTCGAGTCCCCTTGGAAGCTTAACCTGCTATTATTAGTCATTTCTTGAAGGCTTCAAATTTTCAAACCAAATTTCTTAATGCCTGGAACTGCACGTAAATATTATCTTTAGAAATGCATCACTGTTGTTAAAATCTTATATTGAATTTTTCGTTGAGTAACCGATATCAACAAGTATTACATATTCTTTTATAAATCGAGACTGTTCTTGAATAATAAATTGCTGAAGTTTCCATACACCAAACAAATCGAAGGCTAATAAATTGCATATATCAGAAGCTTTGAATTTATAGGCATTGGATTGGACAAGATACAAGCACTCATACGATCAACTTTTGATAGATACCTATCACTACAGCCTATGTGAACGAGGAGAAATTAAAGGGAAAGGTAATGGCTTAACAATTGATATGAAAAAGAGAAGTGAGAGAAAAGGGTATATGCATGGGGGATTTTTATTAATTTGTTAGTGCTAGGCAACTGACAAAGGGTAGAGGAAGAGGGAGCATTGAGGAAGGTATGAAGTCTGTTAAAAGCAGGATAGAGTTCAGTGGAAAGAGTGAAACTTGGGGAGGTTAGTCCGTTGAAGTTCTAGCCTATTTCCTGTAATGTTGTGTTTCTTATTTCATTTTTTACAATCTCTGGTTGAATTCCCATTATTTGTAACATATTAACATTGTTACTCAACTTTATTTTGTTCTCAGGATTTCATCGCCAGAGGTGGCAGGAAATTCCCTTTATACAGGTAAATACATGTTGTCATTGTATCGATAGCTGCCTTTTTATCAGTTTCAATCTTGGGTTCTTTCCTTGGTCTTAAAGCAATAGTGAATGATTTCAAAGCTTAAATTCTTTAATAGTTGATAACATATAACCTGTGCAGATACAACTATGGGATTCCAAGCATAAAAAAATTTGTTCTTCACATGATGATAGGATAATTTCATGCAAACAAATTAGATACTATTTCTACTAATCCATATTTCAGTAAGAATATGAATGACAGAAGACATGACTACAATGACTGCCAGATCACTCCAATTATTGCAGACTTGCATTATAGAACTCAGTAAACTGGTATCTATATGCGTTTTCAGAACCCTTTTTTGGTATATGTCATTGGCACAAGTAGTACCAGAAATGAATGGTTTCACCAATGAATTTCTTTTTCAGTTATAAAGGCAAAATTCAAATGAATCTAAGTTTTAATAATTCTTCTTCACATCTCCTATTCAGCAAATGCTAACTTAAGATTCTATCACACAAATCCCTTTCTCCTTCCGTTCTTGACGAATATGTAGTATTACATCTAATATCTTCCAAATCCTTCTTGAATTAGTTCAACATATTGCAACATGTTCTCTGATAGTTGTTGTTGTCCTGGTGCTAGTTTAAATCACTAAATTATATCTAAAGGACCTCTTTATCAGTAACAAAATTAGTTAGCTCACTAGAGTGAAGTGTGCCAAAGATAGAAGCCAAATCTCCCTTAACTTAGTTCGTATTAACATATAGGATATAATTTTAATGACCAGCTTTTTAAAAATAAATAATTTCCTCACTATGTTAAAAATTGTTTAGAAGTGAAAGTACTAATGCTGCTCTTGGGGCCGCAAAGTTTGCATTCTACATGCTTATTTTCTGACTTATACTGATTTTAATGATCCTTCTCGTTTTACTTTGCTGTCCTAACCTTGTAGGCAGTGTTCAAGTTTGAATGTCTGTTAAATAGATTTATGGCAGTTCTTTAAGCACATAAAAGCCACTGGAAGCCTCATTCTGATATTTCCTCATGCAGTCGGGTCATTGAGGCAGCTGCATGTAAAGTTATTGTGCTACCTGTGCTGGGTGATGATGTAGGAGTTCAATTAAGGGAACAAGATTTATCATGGAAAGGTTTTATCTCTTCTGCAAATCAGACTCAGAACTCCAGGTAATCCAAACTTCAATTTGTTCATTAAACAATATCGGAATCTAAGCAAATGATCATTCTTTTAACCAAAATTATCACTTCTAAAGGAGAGTGAGAAAGAGAGATGGACAAGATGCATTTTTTTCACGAGCTTTGTCTAACCTTAACATTTGACTCTTGGCAGGTCAGATTATTATTCCCCAAGCTATCAATCAGTTGATTCTATCACTAATATACTATTCTCTTCTGGAACCACGGGTAAAGATCCTCCCTCAGAGTGTATCAGATAGAGACTACTACCGTTATAGTGATTTTGTGGTTGTATTTTGGCTTTCATCAGGGGACCCAAAAGCTATTCCTTGGACTCAACTTGCACCAATACGAAGTGCTGCTGATGGATGGGCTGCCATTGATGTTCAAGCTGGAGATGTCTACTGTTGGCCTACAAATTTAGGATGGGTTATGGGACCAACAATATTGTATCAGTGTTTTCTACTTGGTGCAACTTTGGCTTTGTACCATGGGTCTCCTCAAGACCGTAATTTTGGAAAATTTGTTCAGGTAAATCCCCCAAATCAAACCTTTTATCTAGTAAAGTTTAATTTAATATTTTTTATAGTATTAATTATTTTTTAGTGTCTAAACTTTGACGCAAAATTAGAATTGATTTTGTTGGAAACTTTGATATATTTTAGTTTTCAAACTTAAAAAATGAACGGATATAGTCTTTTTCACTCAATTATGGTAAAAAACATTTCAAACTCGTTTTCTAGTTGATATTGAAACGGGAAGGTACCAAAGAGTGTAAAAAACTCAAATGTTAGCGCGTTTGACACGTAAAAAAAAGTTGATGTAATTGGTTAAAATGACTATATCCATTTATTATTTAAAGTTTGTGAACCAGAATGTATCAAAGTTTTTGGACAGAGAGGAATTCTAATTTTGCATCAAAATTCAAGGACTAAAAATATATTTAACTCTTATTATTTTAATAACCTTAAAGGTCGTGACCTTATTATTTTAATAACCTTAAAGGTTGTGACCGTAAACAAAGTTGTCATCCTTCCTCATGGTTCCGCCCTATGTGTCAAGGTAGAAGAGGGAAGCAACCTATATTACTAGCATCTTTTTCAGTGAATCAACTAACAAATGGATCTGATTGAGTTCTAGGTGAAATCTATACTAATTAAGTAAAGAAAGGAAATTACCTTTTTTTCAGATGGAAAGATTCTCACTGTTAGAATTTAGCTCAACCAAAAACGGAGTTGGATAAAATCAGAACATGGCTTAGGTCAAATAATAGTACAACAATGAAAGTGAAAGCGTCATCATAATTGCAACGGTAGATTATGCATTGTATTCTGCTTCAATAGAATGTGATACATTACGTCAAAGAACAACCTTATTTATTAAACTACAATCATCCAGGATGCAGGTGTTACCATTTTGGGAACCGTTCCAAGCTTAGTAAAAACTTGGAAGAATACAAATTGTATGGAGGGCTTGGATTGGACAAAGATAAAGTAATATTTTTCACTACTGTAAATAATCAAGCTTTACTAAGAAAAATGAACTGAACTATAGTTCTGTGCAGAACATTTTGTTCCACTGGAGAAACATCAAATGTTGATGATGATCTATGGCTTTCTTCAAAAGCCTATTACAGCCCAATTGTTGAATTGTGTGGAGGCACTGAGCTTGCGTCTAGCTATATTGCAGGAAGTCCTCTTCAACCTCAAGCTTTTGGAGCATTTAGCACAGCATCAATGACAACTGGTTTTGTCATTTTTGACGAAAATGGAGTTCCATATGTAAGAAAATTTACTGGATAGTTTAAGTTCGATATCTGGGTGAAACTTTGTTGTCTGCACATTTCTCTCTTCACTTGTTTTGAAATTCTATATTCCTCTCAATTAGTCTGGTTGCATTTTCACTAGCAGATGTCCAAACATAATAGCTAACCTGTCTATGGCTTAGACAAATTATATTTTTGGTTTTCTAATATTTGATCTCTTTGACTAATATGACAGCCAGATGATGTTGCTTGTGTTGGGGAAGTGGGCTTATTTCCCCTCTCTCTGGGAGCATCTGACAGAATTCTTAATGCTGATCATGAGAAGGTTTACTTTAAGGGAATGCCCATTTATAAAGGAAAGGTATGTTGAAAATCTCACATCAATTAGAGATAAGATCAATTTAAATAAATGCAAACTTCATTTTATAATTCGGTTTTATGAAATTAAATTAGGCTTAAAATCTACTTTTCAACAAGGTATTTCATATGTGAAGAATTTCATCATATACCATTTTTTCTCTTATCCGCAAATAAAATCTAGTGAAGAGTGAAAATATAGAAATATCTTGCATTCTGTATTTCGGATGTATAGTTGGTGGCCAAACGCCCGTGAAAGCTTTGGGTGTCCAAAAATATTGTAATCAGTAAATCCGCATTAAGTATTTTCAAATAACCCCTTTTTTTGTGAACTACATAATAATATAAACTATGTTTGTAATTTTAACTGTCGTGTTCTAAATTTATGGTATTGATGGAGATATCGTTGTAAATTTATTAACAGGTTCTTAGGAGACATGGAGATATAATCAGGAGAACAGTTGATGGATATATTGTTGTACAAGGGAGGGCTGATGACACCATGAATCTTGGTGGAATAAAGGTACTGTTACATGGAGAAAGCTGAATTAGAAATTAATCAGCAATTTCAAAGATTCTGATCTGATAGTAGTCACAGATATCAACCAGGGAAGCAATAGAAGAACACATCTTGTATGACCAAAGGAAAAATGGAAGAGTGTAGGAAAAAAAAGACTTCCATCATAGTTTCGATATGCACTATCTTCATTACTTAGTTAGAATGTGACACTCTGTCTGGATTATAGATATATCAAATTCTTAAAGTTGCATGATTATTGCTATTTTCTATTGTTGGAGTCACTATTTTAACTTGAAATTTACATGCAGACAAGTTCTGTAGAAATTGAGCGTGTCTGTGATAGGGCTGATGAATGCATTTTGGAGACAGCTGCAGTAGGTGTGGCATCTACAAATGGAGGCCCAGAACAGCTTGTTATATTTGTTGTTTTAAAGAAAGGATACAATTCCACTGCAGAAACTCTGAAGATGAAATTCACTAAAGCTATTCAAAGCAACCTTAACCCTTTGTTTAAGGTCTGACACCTTGTTAGTTACAAACAATTGTCAATTGATTGTGGTTTAGTAATCTGAAAACTAGCTTGAATTGAGCTCATAAAGTTAACTGATTTAGCATGCACAAACTTTTTCATTACATTACAGGTAACTCTCGTTAAAATTGTGCCAGAGTTTCCTCGAACATCTTCCAACAAGATCCTGAGGAGAGTACTGAGGGATCAAATGAAGCAAGAGCTATCAGTTCAGAGCAGACTTTAGTGAATCAATTTTCTCACAAGACCAGAACAGACACCAACCTTCATGATGGACAATCCTCGGAATTGGAAGCATGAAGAAATCACTTTAATATAGCGTAGATAAGAAAATAAGTACCTGTGGTTGGTGAGAGTATAAAAAGTATATGAATATAGATATTTTATACAACCATTCAATAAGTAAATATGGTAGTAGAATTACAACCATTCAATGCTGTGTACGCAATTCACCTTTATATGATAAAATAAAGTCTCTGATTAAGATACATGACTTTACCATCATGAAATAATTTTCATTATCTTACACTTTGCAATATTTCTACATTGATTTTTTCATATGCATACTTTTAAAGGACACAGTTTTGATTGAATAATTGAAGAAAGATGTTACTGACAAACTAGGTAATTCTAATAGATAAAGATATTAAAAGTTTTTGTGTAACTATAAAATATCTATTTTAATAATTAGAAAATGAATCTAGTTCAAATTTACTAGATTGAACGTTTATAGTAATTGACATGTTAATGATAAAGCCATATATTTAAAATATGCTATTTCATGTTTACATTTCTTTTTTTCTTGTAAATGTAAGATTGAATTAATTTTCTATTGAGCTCTAACGTGAATGATTTTATATTTAGAACTTTTATATATTTAAACAATGTAAAACTTTATATTTGGATGAATTGGGAAAATTTGTTTTATTTTCTTAGTATTTAGTTGACATAAAATCATGATTTATTTTAAAAATATGAAGAATTGAGAGAAATGTTAAAAAAGTAACTAAAGAAATATTAAATTATATAAAATGTTTTATTATTTTTAAAAAATATATAGAATATTATTAACAATAGTTACTATTAAAAGAAATTTTTAATATTAAAATTGTCTAAGATTGATCCAAAATTAATAATATCACGAGAAATTGAATGTGACATATTATATATTGAAACTTAAATGTTGAAATTACTTAAAAATATAATTTTGCAACGAAAAATCAGATTAATAATTTATACTATCTGAGTTTTTTTTTTTTTTTTTCATTTCTAAATCGCTTTTGCAATTTAAAATAACAATAACTTATCTTTTTACCACTGATATTTTTACATTGTACTTAAGGTTGAATCGATTTGAATTTATCTTTACTTGATGTGTAGCTTTTGGGGCTTTTCCTCATCTTCTCTGTTCATGAGCCAAAAGTTTTGCGGGAAGTGACAGAGTGAAGACGAGATAAAAAAAACCTAGCTTTCTTCGTTTGAGATATCCCTTACTTACAATTTTTCGAAGCTTTAATTCAATCATTTTCCCGCGTTTCGAACCCCAAACCACAGTAAGTAAGGCTTGGTTTACTTGGATTTTGGGTTATCATGTGTGTTTTTACTCTTGAACACCAACTATTTGATAAAAGAATCCAACCATTTCTTTAAATTAATGTTACTCTGTTTACTTTCTCCGCAATGATTCTGACACTTTTTTCCTTTGTAGCACTCTGCTAAACAGGGAAAGACTCTTGATTCAAGATAGATAGATGTATTTCCATTGACAACGTTGCAAGTCACTAAAATGCTGCTTCTTCAAACTGTTGTCTCTCCTAGACGCTTTTCACCTTTTTGTGATGCCACTTTACATCCATTATCATCACTTAGTATTAAGAATCCTATGTTGGAAGGTACTCACAGTTTTTCTCATTACTCCCCTGTATCTAACCGCCGCATTGTAAAGTCTATTTCATGCTCTGGTTCTACAAAGTCTCATCCTAAACCCGAGTCTGAGCCCGAACGCGAAACTGGCTCGAACCATAGAGCAAGGCCTAAGGCAAGAAGCAGAAGTGGACAACCTAAAGATGTGGTATCCAACAATGATGCTAAAAATTCTGCAGACACATTCCCCACAACGATTCCAAGGAAGCCAAGGCGTGGACGCCGAAGTGAAGCTGTGGCAGTGGAAGATATGGTGCGTGATACGCTCGAGCGCACTTTTGCAACGATTCAGCAACAAAACGAGGATTCTTTGGATAATTATGAAAATATAATGAAGGAGAGGGACGGTGACAATTCTGAAAATGAGAGTGGTGATAGTGACGATGATAATGATGAGAAAGGGGAAGATGGTGGTGAAGGTACAGGAAAAAAGATGGTGATTGAGGAAGAAAGTAAAACCTGGCCATTGGATGCAGATGTTGGGTGGGGAGTAAGAGCTTCTGAGTATTTTGAGAAGCATCCAATTAAGAATGTGGTGGGAGAAGATGGGTGTCAAATAGACTGGGAAGGGGAGATTGATGACAACTGGGTGCAGGAGATTAACTGTTTGGAATGGGAGAGTTTTGCTTTCCATCCCAGCCCATTGATTGTCCTTGTCTTTGAACGTTATAACAGGTAATTTTCACCGTTCTGTGTTTCCTTTTGGGGACTCTGCATGGATTTGCTCAACTAAAGAATAATAGTACTATTAGTTACTGGTAAATGTTAATACCTAATGCAAGAGAGGGATGGAACAACAACTGGTGATACTTAATGAAATGGTTAAAACCTCTCAACTAGCAGTCATATGCCAAGAAAATAAAATGAACAAGGGAGAAAAATGAATCAAACTTCTTGCATAAGTTAGGTTCCTTCTCTAACTTCTTTTTAAGTAATGATAAACCTACTAGAGCTTAGCGCCTTTACTTCCCATAGAAGAAAGCATGTGGGAACATGGGATGGGGCAAATTGCTTGTTTGTTAACTTTGGATACTTTTTTTTCATATGCCTTAGAATTGGGGCCAAAGAAAACTTATCATCATATCATTTGATTTTTTTTTCTCCTCGTCTGCAAGTGTGAAAGTCAAAATTAGCTTTCGTTCGTAAGTGAGAAACTGGTTTATCCATTCTTAGTTTATAATTTTGGTTATCTTGTCTCTCAGGAAAATTCTTCTTTGAAATGATTTTTTTTTTCTTTTCTGGAAATGGTTTGCTATACCTACTTCTTTTAACATGTCATTTCTTCACATAAGATAACTGTCGTTTATATGGAAGCTCGTGATAACGCGCATGAGTGTGGGAATGTATAACAAAATTTATTAGAAAAGAATTTCCTGTTACAATTATTTCAATTAAATATTTTCTTTTGTATGTTAAAATTTCAATATATGAAAATGTCACATCCCCATATATAATGAATGATATGTTGGTAATGTTAGGTATTTATAGCTAAATGTAGCCTTCAGATTAGCATTTGAATTTGTTAATCCACAGGGCAACTGACAACTGGAAAAACTTGAAAGAGCTGGAGAAAGCAGTGAAGGTATACTGGAAAGCGAAAAATAAGTTGCCTCCTCGGGTATGGTGTTTTCCTTTCCGTTAAAACTTCATTTTCATCTTTTTAGGCATGCATAAAATGAAAGACAGTGTTACTTTTAATCAATTAAAATCTTCCTTCTGACTATCGACTTGTTTGATTTATAGAATTATGTTTTCTGCCATTTATCCCTATGCAAAAGTTAGAAGTGATAACCTCACTTTTTTTTAGTAATATTTAACATATTGAATTTCCTTTTTATAGGCTGTTAAGATAGATATCAATATCGAGAGAGATTTGGCTTCCGCTCTGAAAGTTAAAGAATGCCCCCAAATTTTGTTCTTACGGGGTAACAGGGTTGTGTACAGGGAGAAAGGTGAGACCTTTGATCTCTCTCCTCACTTTTTTTGTGTGAACCAGAGTTTTGTTTGGTTGGTACCCAAGGTATTCACATTCTTTGTCTAGGTTCTTTTACAATGACGCACTGTTACTTGTCCCTTTGCAGAACTCAGAACTGCAGATGAGCTGGTTCAGATGATTGCATTTTTCTATTACAATGCAAAGAAGCCTGCGTGGATAGATGATAAGGCCTTGTTTTATCTTCATTAATATTCACGAATGCCAGCCTGAAGATTGTGTCTTGGTAAGAAAAAAAAAATTGTAGCAACTGTCTGTGTACAAAAATATAGAAGCAGAAAACAATCGGGCACAACCAAATTTAGAAATCTTATGTAAAACAGTAAGCATTAGAATCTTTTTTATAGGATTTTGTTGTGTGTGTAATTCTTTAAGATTTCACTTTTGTTGACACTTCTTACAGTATCTAGTATTTTGCTACCCTTGTGAGAAGTATTTTTTGTGTGTGCTAATATTTGTAAAACATTATATTATATATATATATATATATATATATATATATATATATATATATAATTTTAAAGTACATGGTGGACAAATGAAAGAATTTTATGTTGGTCATAATTCATTGAAAGAATTTTATGGTTATTCACGAGGAGTGTTGAACTCTAGGCCAGCCCCGCACAGTGGTCACAATCATTCTGTCCTCTTGGTTTCCAAGCTTAAAAAGCAACCAAACAAGGAGTGCCTCATTTGTTTGGATTCTATTCTAAGCAGCTTTTAAAGAAACATACAAAATTATTCTCTTTCTTTTACGCCAATTTTCGTCAAAAACTAGTCTTAGACAGTAAGTTAAAATCGGAAAACAATTCGATCTTTCAGTACCTATTTTACTCTTCCTATTCATTCGCAACAAACTCAAAAATTTTCGCTTTCAATTAGTTAATAATATTATTAGTATGGGCATTAAAAAATATAAATTCAAACATAAAAAAGTATTGTCATGCTGCCCCTCGAGATCCAAACATAAATAAGATAGCTTTTCATTCTCTTTAAACCTTAAACAAATGAATAAAAAGTTGTAAGATGGTAATTAAAGAGGAAGTTTTTGACAATTAAAAAGAGAGTGTGAAGGAGACAAAAGTTTGATGTGATAATGGGCGTTGAAGGACAAACCCAAAGGAAGAGTTTCCACAAATTTTATATCCAGTGCAGCAACAACCATTTCCACAAGTTGACATCTCTTATAGAATCACACGTCCTCGTGTGGAGCACCAACATTGCATAATGGATTCCTGGAATCTCCATTCTCAATTCTCTAAACTGCCCTTCTTTTGTTCCTTATTTTACTCTTCTAATGCTTACCCTATTGCTGTTCACATGATTATTGTCAAAGTCCTTTTAGAGGTGGTTATTATAAAAGCTAAATAAACTTAGCACATGCAAATGGGAAGCCACATTGGCAATATTTAATCAATATTTAAGGTTTTATGACAATCAAATGATAAGGATTCCACCTCCATGGAGTATGGAGGGACATGTCCTCAAAGTGCTACCATGGTCCTTCCTCACTTTTTCATACTTTCTATTCCATTTCTTTGCAATATTCCAAAGAAAGCAATCACCCTCATTTCACAACCAAAGGATGGAACAAAGATTACATCATGATAGTTGAACCGTGATACAAACTATGAATATTAAGATTCATAAACATTTTAAAACTATAACATATAAGACATAGAAACATGTAAAGATGTAATTAATAATAACAATCAAATTCAAAAAAGGTGATTGTAAAGTGAACATATTAGAATAATGTTATCATGGTTGGATTGGACTCTATGACCCAACTCTTTTGTTAAGTCTAGCCTCAAAGATAATAAGAATAAATGTAGAAAATGTAATCCTTAAATAATAATTAATTTTACATAGAAAATATAACGAAAAATTATAAAAAAAAATAAATATATACTGATTTAAATAATATTAAGAATGTTTTATAAAGAGAATGAAATTAAAAAAAATCAAATAATTAATTTTACATAAAAGAATATTTTATAACACTTATATATTAATTTAAATAATAGTTAATTTTTTTCTTAAAAGATAATATTATTTTTTAGAGAAAAAAAGAACAAAATAAATTTTGATAAGATTAAAGTTACCACTGAAAGAATAGAGAAAGAAATGAAAAGGTGTTTTACATCTTAAAATATTACTATGCATCCTTTTCATTCAATTCATCTTCTCATATTCATCTTTTCATCTTCTTATAGTTTCACTTTCTTCTTTTGAACCATCTTCTGGTCTTATCTTCTTCTTTTGGACTTATCTTTTTCCACCTCCCGGGTTCATCTTCTCCCTTCTCACTAATATTATTCATTTTTTCGTCTTCTATTTACAATACAACCAAATTGCACAATTCAATTTCATTTTCAATATAAAAGAAAAGTGAATATTTTCATGATTCGTATAAGGAGATGAATCACAACATATCACATAGTTTGTATTGTGAATTGTATAATACTTAATGGATTACACCAAAATCATTAAACATCCCTAAGATCTTTAGCTAAAGTGTTATAGATAACAATGATACAACTATAATATTTTCTTAAGAGGTTATATGTATATATAATCACTTAGACTTAATAAAACAACAACCTAAAACTTATGACTTTGAGAATCAATATCTATCTAGGAAAACAATATCCTAGAGAATTACCAAAACTACCTTGTCTAATATCATAACACCTGCCCACTTTTTTTTTTTGGTTTTTTAGTCATTTGTTGTTCTCACTTCTTCTTCCACTTAAATTTCTCCCTCCTTTTTTTTCTTCAACTTGTACTTTCCTTATCCTTCATCTTCTTATTCGGTCGCCATGACCTTGATAGATGGGTTGGATGCACTGGATTCCAAAATCTATGAACATGGCCTTCAGTCTTTGGTCATGTTTATATTTATGAAATTGCAAAATTCAAGTAACTATAAAGTTTCTTTTTTTACTGTGACCATGTTTATGACTTGACAATGGCAAGAATGGACTGACTGACTAGAATGGACAGGTTGACGGGATGGTCAGGATCTCCTTGAGTGGATGACCAGGATGGAAGAGCTTATGGGATGGACGAGTTGGGTGATCTCACCGGACTAGCCTAGATGGTCAGAATGGACGAAATTGACAGACTGATTTATTTAACTGCATTGGCATGATTGTCGGGATAGATTGGATAGATGAACTGTCTCAGATGGATAGGCTAATGAGATGACCAGAATCGACCTGGATGGTTAGATGGATAAGATGACCGGGTTGGACTGAGTTGGACTAAGTTGGCTTGGATAGTCGAGATAGATAAATTGATGAGATAACCAAATTGGATGAATTGATTGAGATAGATGAACTTATTAATAGCTACATTCAAATAAATAAATAAATATTTTTTAAATTATTTTTCTAAAGAAATAATTTAAAAAAAATAATTTTTAAACTATTCATTATAAAATATAATAGTTTTCTTAGCCTTTTTAAGGTGTAATAAGTTGAAATTCTGATCATAAAAATAAGTATTATTTTTTTAATCACCTGTTGGTATGCTTAGTAGAAAAATCAACAAAATTATTTAAAATCAATATGCTAAAGTTAGTCTTTGAAAAGGCATAATTACTTTTTTAAGTTTTTGGAAAATAATTCGCAGAAATTAATCTGAAAAGAATATTGATTTTTATAACAGTGACACCTGATCAATGAATTTGCTGGAAATAAGACATGGATGATTTTTTGAATATGTCCGTTTTTATTGTTATATTAAATCCCTAATATCAAAGATAAAAAAAAGGGCTACAAATTTGTTTCTTCTTTGCAATGAATTTTGACGGGCGAGTGAAGGAATAGGAGAAGGAAAAATCATGTTTTCCACTTACTAGGTTAGGGTCCATACATTTTATTTTCTTCCAGGAACAAAATGAGAGTATATAATTTTTTTAAAGATTTATATTTACTTGGAACAAATATAACTGTTTTTTAATTTTTTTTATATCTTGAAAAATTAATAAAAATTTGTATTAGATTGAGGGAACCATTCGTAAAATCATTAATAGTTTTAAAAATAATTATTTTTATATTAAGTTGTAAAAGAAATTATTTTTAAAAAGGTATATTGATATATTTTATTTTTTTAATTATCATTTTAATAAAAAGTTTTAATTTCTTTAAACTATTAATGGTTAAGAGGTGTTTGATATCTGATAATGATTATATAAAAAAATATTTATTTTTATTATTAAAAAAAAATTAAAGATATATCTAATTACTTTAACTATTAAAAAAAGTTACATTAATGATCCTTTTCTCTTTACTTTCTTGTTGGGTTACTTTTGTATCTTATGTTCCTTTCATTACTCCATTTCCACTGCCTCATAGAAAACCTAATTGATATTTTAATATATAATTTTAACAGGTAGAAAGATTACATTATATATTTATTACTCCATAGAAAAAATAAACAAATAAGGAACATCGATTTCATTGATGGAAAAGTAGTTTCGTAAATTAGAGGGAAGTGGAAGGTCAATAACGTATTAACAATGTAAGAAAAAGAAGAAGAAACGAATACCACATAAACGTTGTTCTCTCGTTTGTTGCCGAAAAATACTAAGAAAGAAGTTTGCAATTGCAAATTGGAATATATAAATATTTCGCGTACTCAACAGTGTGATTTCTCTCTCTTGGACACGATCCATACCTAACCATTCAGCTCTCAGAGCACCACTCACTCACTTCTTTCTCGTTCTCCCTATTCTTCTTCTTCGCTGAATCCCTTTTTTCCTAACAACAATGGGAGACGAGAAGAAGCCCAAGGCTCCTGTTTCTGGCGTCTGGTCTACCATCAAGCCTTTCGTCAATGGCGGTACTGCCGGCATGCTCGCTACCTGCGTCATTCAGCCCATCGATATGATCAAGGTGACGTCAAGTTTTCACCTTTATGCGCTTTTGCACTTGATTCCCCCGAATGCTCTTCTGGGTGTCTCCGATTCTCGTTGTTAGATTCAGATCTGTGGCCTTTTGTGCACGATCTCTTTTTATGTGTTACGGGTTTTGATTGGTTTGATGGGTTTGGTGGTGTAGGTGAGGATTCAACTGGGGCAAGGATCGGCTGCGCAGGTTACTTCCAACATGCTCAAGAATGAGGGAGTTGCTGCCTTTTATAAGGTTTTTGATTTTGTTCCCATGTTCTTGTTGTTGAGGGGTTGTTTTTCCATTTTATCAAATTATGGATATTTACTCGATTGGTGGGATGATTTCGGCTTTGGGTTTGGTGATGATTCTAATGTGGGAGGCTTGTGTTGTTGATATTAGTATGGCTAAGCGTCGTTTCTTGTGTTTCTTTCCATTTTTTTTGTTTACCTGCTATAGATCTGCTAGTGGAAGTGGATTTTGCATATGTGTTGTTATCTAGTGGTGTCTAAACCGAATCACTTTATGTAGGGTCTATCTGCTGGATTACTCAGGCAGGCTACATACACCACTGCTCGTCTTGGATCGTTTAAGTGAGTCGTTTGTGACTTTAAGATCTAAATGAAAAAAAATGTAGTTTTTTAGTTTTTGTTGTTGAGGTTTTGTTGTATTCCTTGCATTCTTTAATGACTTTATTGGTTTTTAGAATCTTGACAAACAAAGCAATTGAGGCTAATGAGGGAAAGCCCCTGCCACTGTATCAGAAAGCTCTGTGTGGGCTCACTGCTGGTGCTATCGGAGCAACTGTGGGTAGTCCAGCAGATTTGGCACTCATTCGGATGCAGGCTGATGCAACTTTACCGGCTGCTCAGCGCCGTAATTACACAAATGCTTTCCAGGCACTCTATCGAATTGGTGCTGATGAAGGGATTTTGGCACTTTGGAAAGGTGCCGGACCTACTGTTGTAAGAGCCATGGCATTGAACATGGGGATGCTTGCATCCTATGATCAAAGTGTTGAATTTTTCAGAGATTCTGTTGGTCTTGGTGAAGCTGCTACCGTGCTAGGTAAGAAACCATATTACTATTGTCATGTAATTTTATTTGATATTTTTGGCTATAGCTTTATTTCTTATGATAGAATATGAAATACTTTGTAAAACATGATATAAAGGTCAAATTACACCTTTCTAAAGATTTTGTGCTACTTATTTATGGTGCAGATTGTTTAAGATTTTCTCTTGATGTTTCAAAAGTCTATACCTTTCTTCCATTTACTCCTTAACAAAATGATTTAGTCAAACCTTACAATATAGTCCAGTCGTCTTCCAAATCTACTATCATTATGGATTTGCTAAAATTCCAAAAGTTGCCAACAGATGCAGTAGTTGGTGGGCCTCGGCTAATGTTTACTGTAGCAGTGTTTTGCTATCTAAAATTTGATTTCCCTGGAGCACATTTAAAAGCGATTGTCTCGTCAGCACATTTCTGTTGTCTATAAGTTTGTCTCCCCTGTGCACCCACTTAAAGATAACAAATAGGATGAGAAAACTTTTCTCAGCTGTTTCTGTTTTTTTAAACGATTTTGAAACAATTTTCATAACATGCCCATAATGTTTCCTTGTTCTGTTTTCTATTATTTAGGAACTAAATTTGTTGACAACTCTTGGATTTTTAATGTCAGCTTCTAGTATACTTTGGAAGACAATGTCAGTGCATATATTTTTTATGAGTTTGTGCTATTCATGCTAAGTAAAAAAGAGAGCAATTGCTACATTTCTGTATGTAGTTACCAAAGTAATTCACTCTTTTGAAACTAAACACAATTTATGACTTGATTTAAGGTTTAATGCTCATTCATTTTCAGTCCACATTTCCTTCTGTATATATGGGTTAGAGGTGTATCATCCTGTTTTGAAGCATTAAGGTGGATTCATGTTGCAACTTGCGTGTATTTAAATATGATTCTCGGGCACTTGCATTTCTGTTGCCGCCCTTGCACAATTCCCAAGCTCATATTTTGCTTGTTTCTTCTTTCTGCATTGAATTTGTAGTTTTGATACAAATTCGGAGTCTTGGTTTTTACTGTTGTAGGATATTGAAACACAGGTTAAAAAAGCTGCCAAAGATTTTATTCTCACTGTTGCCAACTAACAATTGTTCATCTGTAGGTGCAAGTTCCGTTTCTGGATTCTTTGCAGCAGCTTGCAGTTTGCCATTTGACTATGTGAAGACCCAGATTCAGAAGATGCAACCTGATGCTGATGGAAAATATCCATACACCGGATCTCTTGATTGTGCTGCCAAAACCTTCAAAGCTGGAGGACCTTTCAAATTTTACACTGGATTCCCTGTCTATTGTATTAGGATTGCTCCTCATGTCATGGTAATGTTCTCTTCTGTCACATGTTACGTTTACTATGGTTGAACAAGTTTAGGAGTTTATGTTTGTGATATATGATTGTATTAACTGGTTATGCAGATGACATGGATCTTCCTGAACCAGATTCAGAAATTGGAGAAAAGCTACGGGTTGTAGTTCTTGATGCATTTTGTGTTGAATTCAAGCTTTGAGCATTGAATAATTTGTTGGCAGCTAAACACCAATAGAGCTGATCATTTTTTAAGTTTATGAAGCAAGGGATTTGCATACAAAACATTGTATTAGTGATACATCATAGAATTGGATGCGGCTTTAGCAGAGTAGTACAATTCCATTTTTAGCATTGAGAAAAACTTGTGGAGATATCTAAACCTAGAATAAGCACTCTATATCTCACACACCCTCTCATCCAAGTTTTGTAATTTCATTCAACTTGTGCAACTATTTTTTTCAACTACGTCTTTTCTAATTTCTTGCAGCTTTTTCCTTTATTATTTTTATTTTCTTACTGTCTTGTTTGCCATAATTACTGGCTAAGAAATCAATAAATAATATATATATTTTTTATATTCAACCCAATTTTGAAAATGCATTGAAAATTAAAGTGAAAAGTGTGGTTTTCTTTATGACATTGAGTTTTGGTTAAGGTAAAATTATTGAATATATTTTTTGTGAGATTGATCTTTAATTTTAAATATCTTTATTTCCTTTTATAGGTTTTTAAATGGTTGAATTTTTTTATTAAGTTCTTTTTAATGGTTGACTTCTCAATCGATAGTTATCGTTGGGCTTTATGTTTAAAATGTATTAAGTTAAATCCTTTTAATTGGTAGAAGGTTTCATCCTCCACCTCCAAGTGCTTCATCCTGCACCTTCAAATTTTTAAACAATGGCTAAATTACCCCTAATTAAGAATATTTTAATATTTATTTAGAAAAAGTAAAAATAGTCAAAGATGTCAGTGCACAGATATTATTGACACGCTTATATTTGTCTATTTATCTTTCACATTTAAAAATACTCTTAGAATCTCATTCCTACTCCTTTTCTTGTTAGTGTCTTCATTCTTCCTCTCTATTTAAATAAATTTTATTTATTTTAAATGAAATAATATTAACTATTTTAAATTCTCTGTTTTAATAATTTTATTTATTTTTAATTATTTTAAATTTTTTGTTATAGTTTTTTTAAATATTCTGTTATTATAATTTTAAATTTTGTTTTATTTTTTTAAATATTATGTTATTATAATTTTAAATTTTTTGTTTTAATTATTTTAAACGTTCTCATATAATTATTTATAAAATTTAGTTTTAATTTTTTTAATTTATACTT